>NC_089593.1:97484587-97784587 GCF_019320115.1 Miscanthus floridulus
TTTCTTTGCGACTCTCAGCAACCGGAACCAGTAATTGTTGTCATGATATATTCACTGGTCACTTATTCTCACTCGCATAAAAGTTAACTACTTTCAACTCTTCTTTCCCGTTGGTTGCCCTTCATGTTTGTGTTCGGCCTCCATCTTCAGCTGCGCGCAAGCAACGTAAGTTTTTTTTCGAGTGGAGCAAAGTACCGTAAGTAATAAGAGGCATGTAGCGGTGACATGTGAGGCGGCGTACCCATGGTCACATGGAGACAACTTTTTTGAAGTGGTAAGTAATACTAATTAATTATTTTTGTTCATATTTCAAATTAGTTGGAAATAGAGGGTAAATTTAATGAAGAACCCAATTGAGTTAATTTATACTTGTATCCAGATGAAATCTAGGAAGGTGCTAAAGTGTGAAGCTACCTTGGCCAGGCTTCCCTTGTGGTGCATGTAGCCCTGAAAAAAAAGAGAGAAAATGCAATGAATAAGCTACTCAGATGATAGAGAGTTATGTATTCCGCGCGCATTTGCACAAAGAAACTGTAGACCTACTTTGTTTGTCCATATGTAATCACAGTATGTGAACAGAACCAAAATTGCTATGAGTTTTCCTTTCCAGCGTAGTGATGTATAGTCGTGGAATTCTGCGCCCCCGTAGAATGGGATCGGATCACCTCGTGAGGCTGAACGGGAAGGGCTACATTTACAACAAGGGATTAATTAGTAGTAATTCATGAATTCATCAGAGACACGAGGTAAACCTCCCCTAATCAGAACAAAGATCGATAGAGGTGAATAACTTAGGTAGTTTTTTTACCCGCAGTGTGTGTCGAAGCTTCCATTATGCGGATGGCGTACAAGAGCCAGTGTGTGGTGACGTGGCTTGCACGATCTCTGGCCCAACGAAGAGCGCGGCGAGGTACAAGCTGAGCTCGGTGCCGGCGGCATAGGCCGCGGCGAACCCTGTCGCGCCGTCTTCTCGTGGTGGATGCAGTGGATCTTCTTGTAGCCCCACTTGGTGTCAGGAAGCGATGGAGCCAGTACGACAGGTAGTCGTCCACCAACGAGTCACCATGAGGTGCATGTCCCATACCGAACGGCAAAGGAAGCCCCGTCCGGACCCCAAACAACTACAACAATTGTAGTATATATACGATCATATGAGAAGGTATAAGATCAACTGCATTGCATCAGTTAATTTTAGTTGTTCTAGGCTGAGGTGCCAGTACGTACTTAATTACTAGCTTGATTCCAATGTACTATTTCTATTTCAAATTAATAGTTATTTTAACTTTTCTAGTTACATCTTTTTGCTAGACACTTAGATATTGGCTATGTCTAGATACATAGTAAAATTTCATTGTACAATCCCTAATAATAAGCACATGATAATTCATTGTACAATTCTAACTTCCTATTTGTATCATTCATGAGAGAAACATTGGCTACTATTATGAAGCCCCAGTTAGCACATAAGCCATGTTTATCTACTCTAATGATAGCAGGATTAGCATATAGGGCCATTTCGGCAGGGTTTCTCTCTTGTGGAACAGTTTCTTTCTCCGAGAAGCTGAAACTGTTTTGAAATGTTTGAAAAATAACTGTAGTGTCAGTTTAGTTATCATCGGTGTCATATTCGTGAGGGGACTGTTAGAAGCCACGTTTTCGTGGCTTAGCTCCGCCCGTTAGAAAAACGGCTTCCGACTCTTTCTGGGCTTCTTTCCCAGAACTCTGTTTCTTGGATGACCATTTGGCAGGGTTTTGACGAGAGCCGAAGCCACTCTAGAAGGCCTGCCAAATGAGCCCTTAATTTGCTATATATCATGTTGACAATTACCATTTCAATAAATGTAATAAATTAAAAAAGTTAACATATAATATGTAGATATGTAGACGGTGGATAGACAGATGTGGTGCGAGACCTTAAACGCGGCGGAGTAGATGAGTGGGAAAGGACCCAAGGCGGACACGGTGACACCCTTGCTGTCCCCATATGTAGGTTAGGTACGCGGAAACCGGCGAGGGCTGTGGCACCCCGGGCTGGAGCTTGTGCCGCAGCGCGTAGCCCGGCGCGAGCTGCTGGAGGATCATGACGTGCAGCGGCGCCGTGCGTACATGACGAGGTAGACTCAGGTGGCTCGCTGGCCTCCGCTTGATGGAGATTCTATGGGCATGGCTCAGGTCAGGATCGGACGAGAAGGTCGAGATGACCCTGTCCGCTTCTGAGCGGATCGGACGAGGGCTGCTGGGGCTCATCTGCGTTTTCTCCCCCTGGATCTGTTTGACGCGAGGCGGCCTCGAGCCCTTTGCCGGCCGGCCTTTGAACCTCGTCGGTCGTCGCTCATATCGAATGAGGTGACTATCGCTTCGGATGCAACGTGAAGCGTTGTGATGCAACAACTGCATATTGCTGCATGGATGTATGGGATGAATGTATGAATGCTTGCATGAGAATGGATGAATGAATGTTATGCACTAGAAAACAAATAAAACGGGGGTTTGGTAAGGTTACCTTGATGGCTCGAGTGACGGGTCTAGGGAGCTCCTATCGGATATGTCCGAATGGGATCCGTGTCCTCCGTCATTCGTGACGAGGTTGGTATAAACCCGCATGAGGCATCTCGCTGCTCCTTACCTATCTCTCGGCAGCCGCCCAAGCCGTCCGATCGACTCGGTGACCCGTTGGCCTCTCCTCGATGGAGATTCTGTGGTGGGCCCTTCCAAATCCCGCCTGGGAAGGCAGAGGATCATTTGCGTGCAGTCCTGCCTTATTCCCACGCCTAGGTTGCGGTAGTGGTGGGCCCTGCCCAGGCCACGTCCCACTAACCGGGCGATGTTTCGTCAGGCAGGGGTCCCATCAGCCAGGGCCACATCCCGTCGCACACTTTTCTCTTCATTAAATAGGGGGAAGGGAGAGATTTTCCTCCCGTTCTTTTGCCTTCCTCCAACCACTACTATCGTTCCTCCTTCCTCCCTTTCACCAAGCTGTTCATGTGCCGCGGCGGTTTCTAGGAGAGAGGAGGTAGAGCAAGGGAGAGGAGAACTCCAGATTCGTTCATGAATCCGAGGCGCTGTTGACACCGTTTTTTGCACGTGTCAAAATGATCGGAGTGGACTAATCGGCAAGAGGAAAGTTACTGTATATTCTGATAGCCGATGAAAGCCAGCTTGTAAAGATGGTTGCCGATAGCTGGTGGTGGTCGATGGAAAGGTTGATTTAGAACTCGGGCGTTGCCGATGAGGTTGGAGGTGTGTTACTCGCCGATGAAACAGGGAGTATGCCGATGAAGGAAGGACTTGAAGACTACTACCGATGAAACAGGGAGTATGCCGATGAAGGAAGACTTTAAAGACTACTTGCCGATTGAAACAGGGAGGTATGCCGATGGGAAGGAGGACGGTGAGATTTCCATCGTAATTGAGGCGGACAGGGAAATAGATAGGAGTTGATTTCCTTTTCTATATTTGTTAGAGTATGATTCATGTAAGAGTCACGTGTTTCCTTAGATATGGGCTTGGTGTCCTAGTTGTGTTTGGTTGTGTCTCTTTAGATCAGGGTATAAATATGGAGTGAGGGGCAATGTAATAGATATATCAATCAATATCAAACCAATTTTTACTCCTATTTGCATCTACTTACTTTTCGGCGACTTCGTCAATTTGCATTATTTTTCCTTTTTACGAGTTCTCAATTGATTCGGCGAGCTGCATCGCTTCAGTGCGACCTTCGGCGATCCTCGAGTTCCGCGTGAGTACCTCTTGGCCGTGACCTTCCGGGCGTATCGCTGTTGTTAGGACCAAAGTGCTCGTATCTTCATCCTTGTCGATTAACAGGTCAAATCGACTGGCACGCCTTGGATATCGATTCGGGTATTAGCCCTTTGTGTTTGCAGATCCACTTTTGCATCAACACATCTTTTGGCACGCTCGGTGGGACCGATCAATCCGATCAATATGTTCAATTCCGAGATCGATTCAGGGAACATTATCGCGGTATCAGAAGAAGATCTTAAGGGAAGAGCAGAGGCAGGCTATGGAAAAGGCTGTAGAAGAATACAGGCAGCTTTGTCTGAAATCGTTTAGCCTGAACAAGAGTGGACAAGTCATCTAGAAGCAAGATTTGCCGTTGCCTTGGCAGGTTACCTTGACTCCAATCCTGGTAAACTTCAAGAGATGGTTAATTCTGCAGTAAATCATGCTTTAATTAATCATTCCAATGTGTTGTCCAATACTGGTTCATAATGCTGTGGTTCGAACTCTCAAAGAAGGACAAACGGCATCACATTATGTTGGGCCTGCCTATCACCAACCAGAGCCGGTATCTGTTAATACTCCATCAGCTCCCTCCCTCGGCCGTTGTGGGTACAGAAGTTACTTCTCCTCCAGTATCGACAGGCTTACCTAATATTCAATCTACAACCGATACGATCAGATCCGGTAGGACGAGTTCAGCTTAATACAGATCTAGCGGCATCAGCTATGTCAGGCCCTGTGTCTCAGAATAGCCAGATTCCTGCTAATTGGTGGGGATATGGTATGCCTCCGGAGTCATCTGCTTTCAATCCTAGGTTACCCTCAAGTATTTGACGCAGTAGGAAAAGCTCCTATACCATCGGCTGTTTTCGCCGATGGCCCAAGTGCCTCAATATGCCACAGCAACTACTGTGCAACCAACTCCAGGGGGTTTCCAGATGCCTTTGGTTCAAATGCCCAGTTCAAATTCATCGGCAAAGCTTACTGCCGATGCAGCAGAAAGCCCCTGTTATGAGTCAAACTGGGGTTCAGTTCATACCTTAAGCTGGTTATAATTATCCAACAATGTCAGCAAATTACCAGCTATCGGCAAGTTTTATACCGATGAGTTCTAGTAATGGTTGGTCAGGACAGTTACCTGTTCAACATACAGTTCAGCAAAATCAACAGATTGCAGGGATTCAACAAGGTTATATGCAAGCTGGTGTCCAGAATCAAGCATCGGCAGCACAGCCGATGAATCCTTTCCAACAGGTTAATGGACCACAAGTAACGGCGAATATGCCGATTGCTGGAGATCGTGGGCCACAAAGATATGTGGAGGGATATCAGTAGGCACTTCCTGTAGAAATTCAGCCAGTTCGTCATCAGGAGGCTGATGCTTTTTGGCTGATAGGATAGCAGAAATTATAAAGGATCAGTTTGGGATAAAGCCCAAGGTCAATACTTATTCTTATCGGACTCCATATCCTCCTGCATATGATTTAATTCCTCTCCCAAATCGGTACAAGGTACCAGATTTCACTAAATTCTCCGGGCAAGATGACACATCAACAATGGAACACGTCAATCGCTTCATTATTCAATGTGGAGAGGCAGCTAGCAGAGATGAATTAAGAGTTCGATTATTTTCATCATCTTTGTCTGGATCGGCATTTACGTGGTTCATTTCATTACCACCAAATTCTATTATTACCTGGGCTGATCTAGAAAAACAATTTCATAAGTATTTCTTTGCTGGAATCCATGAAAAGAAGCTTACCGATTTAGTAAAATTGAGACAGCGCAATGATGAATCGGTAGAGAGCTTTGTGCAAAGGCTACGAGATGTAAAAAATAAGTGCTACAGTCTGGTGCTGGATGATCGGCAGCTTGCCGATCTGGCTTTCCAAGGGTTATTGCCACATCTTAAAGATAGATATGCTTCTCAGGAGTTTGAAAGTCTCAGTCATCTTGTGCAAAGGATCTCTGATCAAGATACTAGGGTTTTTGAACCTAAAAAGAATTGGAGTAAAAGGTATCATTTGTTGAAGAAGTAGGAGATTCTGATTCTGATGAAGAACCAGTTATCGGCTTAGCTGAGTGGGTTAAGAATAAAAAGCCGATATCTTGTCCCTTTGGTCAAAAAGAGCCAGAAAAGTTTACCTTTGATATCACCAAGGCCGACAAGATATTTGATCTTCTGCTTCAAGAGGGCCAAATTAAGCTGTCACCTAATCATGTGATCCCATCGGCAGAAGAGTTGAAGAAGATCTTGTACTGCAAATGGCACAATGCAACTTCACACAGTACAAATGAGTGCAAGGTGTTCAGGCAACAGTTACAATCGGCTATTGAATCTGGGAGATTTAAGTTTGGTACTTCTAATGCCCAGAGGCCGATGAAAATTGATCAACACCCTTTTCCAGCAAATACGTTGGAGGCCAAAGGGAAGACCAAAGTATTGACGTCAGAGGCTGCTGAGAAAAACGCATCAGTGGATCCCCAACATCGGATAACTACCGATGATGCAAAAAGTAAGGGTTTGCTGGGAGAAAGCAGTAGTTCCAAAAACCCTCCTCGACCTGGCATTGTGATTACTCATCGAAGGCAGCAGGAGGGTTGGCGTTAGCGTAATGATCGATATCGACAACAGCAAGAAGAAAAACGTCGGGAAGAATGGCATCGGCATAAAGATCATTGGAGGTGCCCATTTTTTATCCATTGCTGGGAAGAAGGTATTAAATTGCCAACTGTTGAAAATTGTCCTGAGTGCAATGGTTATTATGGGGTCAATCGGTCAGAAAGGAGGTTTCAACCTGGCAATCAGGGTTTATTTATCAATGAGCCGATCAGAGGCAGAGCATCAGTGCATGATCGTCTGGGGGGCAGACTTAGTGTACATGAAAGGCTTGGTAAACGCGCCGGATATTTTCCAAGGAATCAAGAGGAGCTTGAGGAAATGGCAAATGCAAGAATTCCCGATGAGGAAATATTCTACAGGGACCCTAATATACGCCGTGTAGAGTCAACTAGGACCTGTTATCAGCCGGTTTGGAAAACCAAGTTTCCTCGATGGTGCCCGGAGGGTCTGACAAAGACGCAGAGAAGGAGGATGCAACGTGAGCGTCAGGAGGATTTATATCAAGAGGAAAATTCCTCCAATGAGAGGTCCGGTCATCAGCAGTGGTAGATAAAACACAAAAATATGGGTCCATTGGCAGATGTTAATATGGTATTCATGTTGCCGATGGAGTTTTTGGCATTGTCTGATAATGAGGAAGAAGTTGTTCTCTCTGATCAAGTAGCTCAGCTGACACTAGATCCAATGATGGTTGTTTTTGAGAAACCTACCGATGATGAGAGACAGCATCTTAAGGCTTTGTTTGTGAAGGGCAGAGTTGATGGGCAGCCTGTGTCTAAGGTACTTATTGATGGAGGGGCTGCGATTAATATTATGCCTTATGTGATGTATCGGAAACTTGGTAAGGGAGATCAAGACTTGACCAAAACCGATATGATGCTGAAAGATTTTGAAGGCAATGTGTCACCGGCTAAAGGGGCAGTGTGCGTTGAATTGACCATCGGCAGCAAAACCTTGCCGACGACGTTCTTTGTTATTAACGGCAAGGGTGCATATAATCTGCTTCTAGGGAGGGATTGGATTCATGCTAATTGTTGTGTTCCTTCTACAATGCATCAATGCCTCGTACAGTGGATTGGGGATAAGATTGAGGTTGTCCCTGGTGATTCTTCTTATATCATCGCATCGGCAGAATCAGATACTTATGAGCGAACTAAATGCATATCAGGAGAAGCTTGGGAAAAAGAGTTCCTTAGAGTTGCTGATTATGAAATTCCACCGATCCAAGCAGTCGGTTCTGAAGAAGAGTTTTAATGGATAGGTTTGCCGATGATGGAAAATTAGGTCAAGGGTTCACATCGGTAGATGATTTAGTAGAAGTAGATGTCGGTGATGGCGATAGGCCAAGACCTACTTTTATTAGTGCTAAGTTAGATTCCAAGTGTAAGCAGCAAATAATTGATGTGTTAAAAGAGTATAAAGATTGTTTTGCTTGGGATTATACTGAGATGCCTGGATTAGACCGATCGGTAGTTGAACATCGGTTACCTATCAAATCTAGATTTCGGCCACATCAGCAGCCAGCGCGCCGATGCAACCCTAATATACTTCCTGATATTAAGGCCGAAATAACTAAATTAATTGAGGCAAAGTTTATTCGGCAGTGTCGATATGCAGAGTGGATCTCTAATGTGGTTCCTGTTTACAAGAAAAATGGAAAACTTCGTGTTTGTATTGATTTCAGGAATCTCAACAAAGCCACACCGATGGATGGCTATCCAATGCCGATTGCTGATTTGTTGATGGATGCTGCAGCCGGACATCAAATTATCAGCTTCATGGATGGTAATGCAGGCTACAATCAAATATTCATGGCTGAAGAAGATATTCCCAAGACTGCTTTCAGATGTCCAGGTCATGTGGGGTTGTTTGAGTGGATAGTTATGACGTTTGGTTTGAAAAATGCCGGCGCTACTTATCAGAGAGCTATGAACTTTATTTTTCATGAATACATCGGCACATCAGTGGAGATTTACATTGATGATGTGGTGATTAAGTCTGGAGGTATCACAAAACATTTAGCCGATCTATGAAAGATACTGGAGTGCACAAGGAAGCATGGATTGAAGATGAATCCTAATAAATGTGCATTTGGTGTATCGGCAGGACAATTCTTGGGTTTTATGGTGCATCAGCGGGGCATCGAAATCAGTAGGAAGTCTATTGATACAATTAACAAGGTGGTTGCTCCTGTCAATAAGACTGAATTGCAATCTTTGATCGGTAAGATTAATTTCATTAGAAGATTCATATCTAATCTGTCGGGTAAGATCAAGGCTTTTAGTCCACTACTTAAATTGAAAACCGATCAGGAATTTATATGGGGAGCTGAGCAGCAGTTAGCCCTCGATGAAATTAAGAAATATTTAACAAATCCTCCAGTGCTAGTTCCACCTCAACATGGGAAGCCTTTCAGGTTATATTTGTCAACTGATGATACAGTTATCGGTTCAGCTCTTATTCAAGAATTTGAAGGGAAAGAATGTGTTATTTATTATTTGAGCAGAAGATTAGTGGATGCTGAGACAAGGTATTCGGCCATCGAAAAATTATGTCTGTGTTTATACTTTTCTTGTGTCAAATTAAGGCATTATTTGTTATCTGCCGAATGTACGGTCATATGCAAAGACGATGTGGTCAAGTATATGCTGTCGATGCCGATATTAAGTGGTAGAATCGGCAAGTGGATTTTAGCATTATCAGAATTTGAACTACGTTACGAATCAACTAAGGCAGTTAAAGGGCAAGTGATGGCTGATTTTGTCACTCAGCATTGTAATACAGTGGACTCTCTGGAGATTGCTCCCTGGACACTTTTCTTCGATGGGTCCACATGTGGTGAAGGAGTAGGTATCGGCATTGTGTTAATTTCACCTCAAGGAAGGAAGTATGAGTTTTCATTGCCGATTGTTGCTACATCGACAAACAATCAGGCTGAATACCAAGCCTTGATAAAAGGGTTAGAATTACTGAAGGAGATACGTGCCGATGCTGTTGAAATCTTTGGTGATTCTATGCTAGTTATAAATCAATTGGCTGGAATTTATGAATGCCGAAGTGAAGCTTTGATTTCGTATTATGAAAGATGTTTGCAATTGTTGAAAGGATTTAGATATTTTCGTCTTGAACATATCTCTCGATTGCATATTGAGGAAGCTAATCGACTAGCTCAGCATGCTTCAGGGTATCAGCCTATTCAGGAAGTGCTAACATCGGCAGTTGATACCGATGACTGGAGGAAGGAGATTGTCGATTATTTAAAGGATCCATATAGAAAGGTTGAGAGACGTATAAGGTTCCAAGCTACCAAGTATGTGCTCCTCGATGATGAATTATATTATCGGACTATAGATGGAGTTTTACTTAGATGTGTTAGCAGTGATGAATCAAAAAGCTTGATGGGTGAAATTCATGAAGGAGTGTGTGGGGCGCATCAATCGGCTTTCAAGATGAAGTGGATGATCAGAAGGAATGGATACTATTGGCTGACTATTCTTGAAGATTGTTTTAAATATTTTAAAGGATGTCAGGGGTGTCAAAAGTTTGGTAACATTCAAAGAGCGCCTGCATCGGCTATGAACCCTATAATCAAACCTTGGCCGTTCCGGGGATGGGCTATCGATCTCATTGGTCAGATTTATCCGCCATCGAGCAAAGGACATAAATTTATTCTGGTTGCTACCGATTATTTCACAAAATGGGTTGAGGCAATTCCTTTTAAAAAGGTGACATCGGCTAATATCATTGATTTTGTGAAAGAGCATATTGTTTACCGATTTGGTATTCCTCAGACTATCACTACCGATCAGGGTACTATGTTTACATCAGGAGAATTTGATGAGTTTGCTGTAGGTATGGGAATTAAAGTTTTAAATTCTTCTCCATATTATGCTCAAGCTAATGGTCAGGCTGAGGC
Organism: Miscanthus floridulus; assembly: GCF_019320115.1. Lineage (NCBI taxonomy): Eukaryota > Viridiplantae > Streptophyta > Magnoliopsida > Poales > Poaceae > Miscanthus > Miscanthus floridulus. The sequence goes on from NC_089593.1 coordinate 97,494,871, forward strand.
TTCTAACAAAGGGATTATCAAACTCATTAAGCGCAAAATTGAAGAAAATCCTAAGAGGTGGCATACAGTATTAAATGAAGCCTTGTGGTCATTTCGGATGTCATATCATGGTGCAACCAAAGTGACGCCTTATCGGTTAGTATATGGACACGACGCAGTATTGCCTTGGGAAATTAAAACTGGATCTAGGCGAATACGTTCTCAAGATCAGCTGACAGCCGATGATTATGATATTCTTATGAAGGATGAGTTGGAAGATGTGACGGGTCATCGGTTAAGGGCTTTAGTTAGCATCGAAGAAAACAAGAAAAGAGTAGCCAGATGGTATGACAAGAAGGTGAAGGTAAAGGAGTTTGCCGATGGGGATCTGGTCTGGAAATTGATTTTACCGATTGGGACTAAAAGTTCAAAGTTTGGAAAGTGGTCTCCTAATTGGGAAGGTCCATATCGGATAAATCAGTCTGTTCCTGGTAACGCATATATTCTAGAAACCCTCGAAGGGGTTGTGTTTCCCAGAGCATTAAATGGAAAATATTTAAAGAAATATTACCCTAGTATCTGGATGGATGCATAAAAGTATAAGTGCCGATAACAGTCCTATCGGCTAGAATTATGCAAGGATGTCAATGTCTCATAAAGTGCCGATACAATAAACAAGATTACAAGTTCAACAAGGATTGGATAGCTAATATCGCACGCAGGCGAATCTGGTCGGCTTCCTCCATTTCTTTGATATCGTCATCGGCAGCACCCTCCACAGGCTTGAGTTTTTTCTTCATGGCCAAAGCTTTGCGAGCCTGGATATCTCTTTCTTGCTGAAGGGCTTTGATGGCATTGGGTAGCTGGCTTTCTTCTTGTTGAGCATGAGTTAAGGCTGCATCGATTTCTTTCAATTCAGCCAATAGAGCCATCTTCCTTGCTGATAAATCCAAGATTTTCTGCTTAAGTTCAGCACCCGAAGTCTGCAAGTTGCCGATGCCCTTGTGCTTCTCATCGGCAATTTGTTTCAGTTGTAGCATCTCTTCTTTGAGTTGAGCCTGAGCTGCTCTATCGGCAATACGTTGAGCAGCCCGTTGATATTGTAGTTGGCGGCTTTCTAAATGGGCTGCTGGGAAGAGTACTTCTTCAACATCGGCAGGGACCTGACCACGGATTGTTTTGAAAATTGCCTTTGCAGGGTCCGAGTCATCTACCAGTTGGGCGGTATCCTGCTGTAGCAAGTTCAGGAGAGCTTCCAACTTGGACTTAGTTTCTGCCGATATTATTCCCAGTGCAAGGGAAGAACTTGTTTCCTCTCCATCATCGTCAGAGACGTCAATAGCAAAGGAGAATAGGCTGTTTGGGGAGTCTTGTTCCTGAGGAAAAGAAAAGGAGGTCAGTTAAGGATAAGTATGAGTATTGTAAATCAGCTAGGTTAACCGGTTTACCTGTTTCAAGGCAATTTCCTGTGCTTGACTGGAGGAAGCAACCTAGAGTATGCCGTGTGGGGGATCGGCTGAGCTTGCCGATGGGATATCCTCTGTGACTTCATCGGTGGTTGGCTCTTGAGGTATGATGACCGATGACATTGGGGCAGATGTAGGGATCGGTATGGACCTTTGTCGTTTTGGCTGTGCCTCAGCATCTGTTAAAGCTTTGCGCTTTGCTTGGGCATCGGCAACGATTGGCTGGGGGCATCGGCACTTGTTGGTTGTGAAGCTTGGATATCTGGTACGCTTGCCGATGTACCCAATTGTTGCTGCAAAACAAGTGTAAGGTATGATATTTAACAGATAAAATGAGAAGTCAAGAGGATACCTCTGAAGGTTTGTCAAAAGAAGTGGTGCTTGATATCGGAGGAATTGCCGATGACGATCTAGTAGCAGCTCTTACCCCCTGATGATTAATGTTAATACAGTTTGTGATCGGCATAAGTAGAAATAAACAAGGTTGTTACCTTGAATGCCTTGACCAAGGTTGTAGCAGCAGCCGATGGAGTGGCCCTAGCTGTAGCCAATTTGGACTTAGAGGTGATGGTCTTGGTACGGATCTTCTGGTGAGTCAAAGCAGTTAAGGTGGGGGCGTTGTAGCCGATCGGTGATATCGGGGAAACAGGTTGAAGATCGAAGGGTTTCCCACTTTTGCTCACAGATGGTGCTGGGTTGTTAACCTGTCATAAGAGAGTCAGTTACTGATATATGAAGGGAAAAGCAGAAGGGAGTTAAAAGAAACTTACTGTGTCGTCAGGGATGGCATATTCAGGGTCGATCATGTGCCGATATGTGTGAGCAGAAGTTGCAAACAGTTGTTCCTTCCACTCTCGCCACCATTGCTTGTATGACTCGGTGATGAAGGATACTGGCGTCCAGGTGGATATATCAACATCTGTGGTATCGGCATCGGGGGAGAGTTGTACTACCTTGTTCCAATCTATTCCACAGGTGATTGTTTCCCTGGGTTTGATCACATCGGCAAAGCAAAGTTTGATTGGCAGTTGCCCAAAAGCCAATTGACGGGATACTGCCGATGGGTTGTAAAACTCATACGAAATGTTGGTGTTTTCCCGCTACCAAATGTATTTACTGGAATTGCCCTGGGAGTAATGATGGCCATCATGAGTTCCTTATCCTGATTCAGGGTGTCATCGGCAAAGTTGAAAAGAAGGGGGAATCTGTTTTCCTCGTTAATATAAGGTACCCAGGCCCTATGATCACGAGAAAGACCATTGTAGAAGCTTTGGAAGAATCTGCCGATCTGGTCTTCATTGGCCTCTGTTCCAGGAAGGACAATTATGGCTTCACCAAAATTGAGGGGTGAGCGTGTTGCTGATTCATCGTCCCCGAGCACATGGTCTTCAGCGATTTCTCGTGGGAATTGTTGGGCAAAAAAGTCCCATTGCAAACGTTTGTGCATATGGGCATTCAGCCACATGTTGATAAACCACCACGGGCCTCCTAGGTTGCCGATGGGCTCGCCAAGCAAAAGTTTCTGAGACACTTGATGAAGAAGATGATAAGTGGAGCTCAGAAGGTATCGGCCAAGAGGAAACCTTACACCATTAGCTAAAAGTTCAGCTGTGGGGAGGAAGGCGTTGGTTGGTCCTACTGATCGACCATAGAAGATAAATTTTTCTAACCACATATTCAAGAATGTAGCATGTTCCCTCTGGTTAAGTGTCCCGGTCTTCTGGTATTCTTGAATGTATCCTGTCCAACCGCCGATGTTGCGGGTATTCACCCTATATTCAGATTTTCTACCATAGATGGAGCCTTCATCGGCAGTTGAGATATCCAAGCCAGTAAGCATGTGGACATCGGCAAGTGTGGGAGTAGCTGGGCCATGTCCAAACATAAAAGTGTTTGTTGTGTCTGACCAGAAGTAAGCGGCTGCAATCATCATTGATTCATTCTTCTGCATATCGGCAATAGATAGCCTAATGCATTGATCTAACTTCCGTTCTGCTCAGTATACTTGCATCGATCTATTAACTCTCAAGTACCAGTCTTTCCACCCTTTGGTGGTTTTGGGCCAAGATCGGAATGTGTCTTTCCATAAATTCAGAGAGAAATTTTGGGCTTTGAAGGGGATTCTGTTAACCTCTGCATTAATCAGATCAGTTGGATCTGGGTTGCCCATTGGTCCTAGGCATTGGACATGCGGCTGATCGGTTGGAATAACTAATTTGTTGCGCAGTTCCTAAGTTTAAAGGATCCGGAGAACAAAAGAAAGGAAAAATCACCAACTGTATGGATTTGCAAAAACTAGGGGAATCAAAGTAAAAGGTAATGGAAGTGGAGCGAACCGCAGGGACGTCAAAGTTGATTGCCATTATCTTGAGGAGGATGGGGGCACGAGCCGGAGACTTGAGGTTAACGCTGGAGAAGAGTTCTTGTTGGTTGAGGTCGCACAGTTGTTCGTCGGAGTCGCCGCCAGAAAGAGAAAATGTCAAAGATTGGAGTCTGAGGGTAGAGGGCGAGTGTTCTGGAGGAATCTATTTATAAGCCGCTTGGAGTAGGGGTATTTTAGACTTATCTCTATACCGCGCGCATGTAGGTCGAGGTGGTTCAGATGGATATGGTAACTGTTCGCACGATAATCAGGGGATTGTACGGATAAGTTGATGGCAAGTAGTCATGACTTGGAAGAGATATCGGTACAGGATATTTTAATTCTGAAAATGACAGCATTATCATGTTAAGATCTTGCCGATGGGTTATTGTTTCGGTATCTTAACCATAATCAAGGCAAGAGTGGTTGGCGATTGTGCGATATTTACTGAAGTGCGTGAATTAGGATTAGATTTGATTGAATTTGATAACAGATTAAGTTTTGGCTTGGAGAATGAGTTACGGTAATTGGGCGAAGGCAAACGTTATCTAGAGTAAATTTCGGAGCATTAATGGTTTTATACTCCGAAATTGGGGGGCATGTGTTGACACCGTTTTTTGCACGTGTCAAAATGATCGGAGTGGACTAATCGGCAAGGGGAAAGTTACTGTATATTCTGATAGCCAATGAAAGCCAGCTTGTAAAGATGGTTGCCGATAGCTGGTGGTGGTCGATGGAAAGGTTGATTTAGACTCGGGCGTTGCCGATGAGGTTGGAGGTGTTACTGCCGATGAAACAGGGAGTATGCCGATGAAGGAAGACTTGAAGACTACTGCCGATGAAACAGGGAGTATGCCGATGAAGGAAGACTTGAAGACTACTGCCGATGAAACAGGGAGTATGCCGATGGGAAGGAGGACGGTGAGATTTCCATCGTAATTGAGGCGGATAGGGAAATAGATAGGAGTTGATTTCCTTTTCTATATTTGTTAGAGTATGATTCATGTAAGAGTCACGTGTTTCCTTAGATATGGGCTTGGTGTCCTAGTTGTGTTTGGTTGTGTCTCTTTAGATCAGGGTATAAATATGGAGTGAGGGGCAATGTAATAGATATATCAATCAATATCAAAACCAAATTTTACTCCTATTTGCATCTACTTACTTTTCGGCGACTTCGTCAATTTGCATTATTTTTCCTTTTTACGAGTTCTCATTGATTCGGCGAGCTACATCGCTTCAGTGCGACCTTCGGCGATCCTCGAGTTCCGCGTGAGTACCTCTTGGCCGTGACTTCTGGGCGTATCGCTGTTGTTAGGACCAAAGTGCTCGTATCTTCATCCTTGTCGATTAACAGGTCAAATCGACTGGCACGCCTTGGATATCGATTCGGGTATTAGCCCTTTGTGTTTGCAGATCCACTTTTGCATCAACAGGCACGATGTCAAACTGGAGGCCAACGTGGATGAGGAGGTGCTGGCCGCCTTCGCCGAGAAGGGGTTGCTCCCATCGAAGGAGGTGGCGCATTGGAGGGCTCCTGCGCCGGGAGAAGTCGTTCAGCAACCTCGGGCCAACGAGGTCATCTCCTTTCTCGCCTTCCATGAGCGCGGGCTCGGGTACCCCGCGCACTGGTTCTTACACGGGCTCCTCAATGAGTGGGGCTTGGAGCTACAACACCTCAACCCGACTAGGGTGCTGCACATCGCCGGCTTCGTCACTGTCTGCGAGGCCTTCCTCGGGATGGAGCTGCATGTAGACCTCTTCCGGCGGATCTTCAGCGGGCGAGCCCTATCCGAGGGGAAGCCACCCAGAATCACACCAGTTGGGGGATTCGCCTTGCAGAAGAAGCCAAAGCCATCGATCCCCTACCCTGCGTACTCCCCATGTGACTCCAACCGGGGGTGGCACGATGAATGGTTCTACATCAGGAACCCGACGGAAGCGCCATTCCCGACATTCACCGAAAAAAGGTCAGAGAGGAGGGAAAGCTGGTCGTGGGGTCCCGCCGGTAGATAGAACAAGGTGGAGGTTATCAAGATGGAGCTTTAGAGACTTGTATAGCATGGCCTTGATGGGCTGCGGGTCTTCCATACCTTCTTCCACCGTCGGGTCACCCTGTTGGCAGAAAGAACGCAACCGATGTGGGAATACTCCGGCCCGATGGATCCCGACCGCGCATCGCCGGAGGAGTTGCCAAAGGATGAAGTATGGAGTTGTCTCGATCGGGTGCTGCAGTTAAGGGACAATGACTCCCTCAAAGGGACGCCTGGTCCCCTTCATGCCACGAAGTTGTCTAATTTGGTATGCCCCTCCCTTTTTGTGACCTTTTCCTTCTTATTTGGTTGTTTTGATTGATTCTGAGTTACCTATTTTGAAGGGACTCGTGGGCTATAAGTCTTGGTTACATCTTTCGAGAGGGCTGGAAGGCATGGCTCGGCAAGCTGCCTAGAGGGAAGTGGCGCTTGCCAAGAAAAAGAAGAAAGCTGAAAAGGCCCAGAGGAGGTTCGGTAAGGAGAAGGAGATCAACCAGCGGGTCCGAGGGGGCAAGAGCCAGAGTGACGTGGAGGTGGAGCTCGAGTCGGAAGAGCCCACGGAGATGGGAGATGACACAAGTGCCTCAGAGGACGAAGAAGTCCGGGGCACTGTTGTGACCTCGGTGGAGCACTGTGAGCCTATGGCTGCGTCTGTCTATGGCGGGTGTGATGTGGAGACGTGCGGCGACGTTCCTGAGTCGAGAAAGCACGCTATGAGTGAAGACACCGCCCTTGAGCGAGAGGCGAAGCCAGCGTGGTTGCCGCGCCCTTTGGAGGTGTCGTTGGCTTTGTGCCCCCTTGCTCCAGGTGTGGCCGAGCACGTCGGTCGGTCGGCAAGACATGTTCATTCCCCTGCATCTTTGGGGTCAGCTCATGTGCATGACCCTCAATGGGGGGATGCCCCGCCAGTTGCTCCGGTGGTTTCGCCACAAGCTGGCGGTCATGGCCGTTCATGGACCGATCGGGACCAGCCAGGTCGGCCCCTCCCTTAGCCAATGCGAGGGGGCACAGGTCGCGTCCTGCGAGTGGTCCTTGTTCGGTTGGCTTGTCATCAGCCGGTCGGGGCTTCAGGGCTATCGCTTTTGTCTAGGCATGCATTCATGCTCCTTTTTGTTCTCATAGTTGAGTTTTTGAGTGTGACTAACCTATGCCTGTCTGACAGTGGCCAGGGGCTAGCAGGACTGGGTATCTCCCCACCTCCCATGCAAGAAGAGTATAGACCTAGCCTGCAATGGGTCACAAGGAGCGGTGGGGGAAGTAGGTTGGCAGCGGTGTGACCTTCCCCACTAGGGGTTACGTCTTCCTGACCGGTCGTGAGAACGGCGGCAGCAGCGGTAGCTATGATGGTGGCGATCCCCATGGTGACGACAAAGGTTAGGTCAGAGATGACTCTCGTGGTCCCTCCCCCAATAGTTGTGGAGGAGGAGAGGAGGGAAACCAGGCTGCCTACCTCACCTGGCAGAGGAGCACACGGTTCACCCGCCTAGTCAGAACTGGAGGGGTCGGGAGGAGATGCGGCCGGGCCGGAGGTAGAACATCTGCCAGCGAGCCATGGAGTCCTAGCGGTGGACATCCCCTTCTCTAGCAAGGAAGATACTAGGGTGGAGCCACTGGCCATCCCACCATCCTAGGAGCTGGTGATGATCCGGTCATCGCATGATACTACGATGGCTAGATCTTCCAGCGGGTCGGGGGCGACCCATGAGCTGGTGTGGCCTTGCCCCGACGAGCCAGGAATGGCCCAGTTCATCCTTCGTGACAAGGAGGAGGTGAAGCTCTGGCACCAGCTCAGGGAGAGAGGACTATCGATGGAGTCCGATCTTGCCCTTACCAAGGCGAGGCTCAAGGAGGCCTTGGAGAGGGTTGAGCTCATCCATCAAGCCATGACAGTCGACCTACCATGCATTGTAGAGGTAAGTTCTCTACATTTTTGGTGTTGTCCTTGACTCCTTGTCCTTTCAATGGCTGTCTCAGCATGCCTGCTTCTTGTCTCACAGGATCTAGAGATGATGTCAATCCATAAGTCCCGATTTCTTTAGGAGAAGCATGGTCGGATGGAGCAGGAAGCAATGGCGTTGTGGTGGGTCGATGAGCTCAGGCACCAGCTAGAGTCCACCCGCTGTGAGTCCCAAGACCGGGCGGCCAAGGCGACGAGAGCACGGGTGGCAGAGCTGCGTGTGGTCGAGCGAGCAACTGCTGCCGAGCAGGAACTTAACACGATGAAGGTCCGCTTGGTGAAGACCGAGACAGAGCTTTAGAAGTCCTTGGAGGCTCTAGAGGCTAAGCGGAAGGCCCAGTTGGATGCCGAATAAGAATTTGTTGCGCTCTGGGGGCATATGCTCAGGGTAGAGGAGTGGAACACTCGACTGCTCGAGAGGGTGACCCAGCAAGAGGAAGGGCTCTCCATTATCGAAAGCGCCCACCTTGGTACGTATCTGTTCCGCCCTCGGTTGATGCCTGGATTTTTCCTTTCCTTTGCTTCTGAATTTGTCTTTTTCTAGAACTAGGTGGAAAGATCAGCTCTCTAGAGCAAGAGCCGGAGACGGTCAAAGCGGCGGTCGGTTGGGGCATGGAGGCGCTAGCCTAGTCCCTTCAGGAATGACACGCTCTCGAGGGGGAGCTCGACCAGATTTGCAACATCGCGCAGGTGGTCGTCTCTGAGGTGTTTGGGTCAGGACCAAGCACCAGTACGCCCATTGTCCAGCTGGCGGAGGTCCCAAATGAAGTTCGAGTGCTCATCTCTGATGGCATGTTCTATGGAACAACGGGGGTGCTGACCTCAGTGGTGAACCATCACCCTTATCTAGACTTCACGGCCATCTGTAGAGGATATGCCGATGGGTGGAATGCAGACAAAATTCATGCACTAGGGGTGAGTTTGGTGCCACTTGCACAGATGGTTGCCGAGCAAGTCACCGTGCAATGGGTGATGGAGGCTCGCCGTTCGTCCATGGTGGAAGACGTGCACCGGGAAGATGTTGTCCAGCCTATGGTGGGAGTGGAGACCAGGTCAGAGGTGAGCGTCGTCCCACCCCCAATAGAGCTGAACGTCGTCCCGACCGGAAGCAAGCTGCCTTCATCCTCGTCGACCATACCATCAGTCGATGCCGCCAGGAGGCCATAATTGAGTTTAGAGTAGAAATAGTCAGTTCATGTAAGAGATGAGTTCATGGGGAAGCCCCCGTATGAATAGCTTTTACATTCGTGAATATTCTAAGTTCATTTTGTGATGAAATCACTCATGAGGGAAAGCTTGTCCCATTCGTCCTTGTTTTGACCCTAATGTAGCTTTGTTTTTTGTCCTTTCTTTTTCACACCTGCCCGTTGACCCGTAGGCTGCAACCTTAAGAACCTGGGCATGGCCTATGAGGCTCAACTGCTCATAACCATAGGTTGTGGCAGGGTGTGATTAGTCGGGAGGTTAAAACGCAAGTTACATAGGGTAATCAAAGGAATAGAATGCCCTTTTGTTTGGGTGACGCCCTTTCGTTTGGGCAAAAAGTATTACTATATGATAGTAAAAGAGGAGGGTGGTATCGCACCCCCGTAGAGCCCCCGAGCGACCTAGGCCGAGAGTGCTTGGGCTGGGGTGCTGTAGGAGCAAACGTTGAATGGAAAGAGAATGGTAAGACCGGGTTTTAAGGGAAGAAACGACGTAACTATTCGATGTTCCATGTGTTGGTGAGAACATTTCCATTGTCGTCCTTCAGCCAGTAGGCACCTAGCCAGATCACCTCAGTCACCATGTAGGGTCCTTCCCATGGTGAAGAGAGTTTGTGTTTCTCTTTAGTTGACTGGGTCCTTCGGAGTACAAGGTCACCAACCTCGAGGATCCTCCCCCTGATTTTTCTTTCATTGTACCTACGGAGAGTTTGCTGGTAATGAGCGAAGCAGATGATGGGCGTCTCACGATCCTCCTCAAGCAGGTCAACCGCATCCTGCTGAGCCTCCACGGTTTGGTCTTGGTCGAACGCCTTTACTCTCGGGGCGTCGTGATCAAGGTCGGAGGGCAATACTGCTTCGGCTCCATATGCGAGGAAGAAAGGGGTGAACCTTGTGGACCGGTTTGACATCGTTCTTAGGCTCCAAAGGATCGCTGGAACCTCTGCAACCCATCGCTCGGCATACTTCTTGAGTCGGTCGAAGATGCGGGGCTTGAGTCCTTAGAGGACCATGCCATTGGCCCGCTCGACCTAACTATTGGTACGCGGGTTCCCGACCGAGGCCTAGTCGATCCTGATGCTGTATCCGTCACAAAAGTCTAGGAACTTTTTCCTAGTGAAGTTTGTTCCATGGTGGGCGATGATACAGTCTGGAACACCAAACCGATAGATGATGTCGAGGAAGAACTTGACCGCCACTTCCAAGCGGATATTGGTGATGGGATTCGCCTCTATCCACTTGGTGAATTTGTCCACCGCTATGAGCAGGTGAGTGAAGCTGCCCAAGGCCTTTTTGAGGGGTCCAGCCATGTCGAGGCCCCAGACCACGAATGGCCAGGTGATGGGGATGGTCTGAAGCTCTTATGCCAGCAGATGAGTTTGCTGAGCATAGAACTAGCATCCTTCACACCTGCGGACAACCTCCTCTGCATCTCGCAGCGTAGTGGGCCAATAAAAATGAAAGGCTTTCCCGACCAGTGACCTCGGGGCCGCGTGATGTCTACAGATTCTAGCATGGACCTCGAGGAGGAGCTATTTCCCTTGGTTGGTCAGGATGCACTTCATAAGTACTCTCAACGGACTTCGCTTGTAAAGTTCATCACCAATGGCGACGAACGTCTTAATGCATCGAGTGATTCATCGTGCTTCAGTCCTTTCCGATGGGAGAACCTCCTCAAGGAGGTAGGTGAGTAGTGGTGCTCTCGAGTCAGCCTGATCGAGTGCCACCACAGCGATGTCGACGGGCGATGTCATCATGGAGGCACCAAGGTCTGAGCCCCCGAGCACTTGGTCGGGGTTGGGGCACGTCAGGAGGTCGGAGCCTTTGAGTGCCAGATTGGCATCAGAGTGTGTCTAGATCGGATCCTCTAGAACATGGGCAAAGGGCTCATGGAGATCATTGATGAAAACCCCATCTGGAGACGGAGCCCGCCTGGTAGCCAATTTTGCGAGGAAATCGGTGGCATCATTGTCCTTTCGGGGGACATGATGTAGTTTGATCCCTTAGAACTTGTCTTTGAGCTTACGCACCTCCTGGTAGTATGCTGCCATGAGAGGGCTCTTGCAGGAGGACTCCTTCATGACTTGGTCGACGACCAACTTTGAGTCACCGCGGATGTACAGCCGTGTAGCGCCAAGCTCGATGGCGATGCGTAGTCCGTTGATGAGGGTCTCGTATTCTACGGTGTTGTTAGAGGTCGAAAAATGGAGACGGATCACGTAGCAGAGCCTGCTCCCATCCGGGGAGATCAGAACCACTCCAGCCCCTGAGCTGGGTGCCATAACTGACCCATCGAAGTACATTGTCCAGTACTTGTGGGTGACGTCCGAGGGCAGAAGCTGGACTTCTGTCCTTTTGGCGATAAAGTTGGCAAGAGCCTGAGACTTGATAGCAGTGCAAGGGATATACCTAATGTCATGTCCCATGAGCTTGAGAGCCCACTCGGAGATTCGTCCCACGGCATCACGGTTGCGGATGATGTCTCCCAGTGGGTATGAGGTGATGACCATGACCTCGTGGTCGGTGAAGTAGTGCAGGAGCTTCCGAGTTGCCATCAGCATAGCGTATAGAAGCTTCTGCACCTGGGGGCATTGAGCCTTGGTGTTGGTGAGTACCTCACCGATGAAGTACACTGGCCGTTGAACTTTTAGGGGGCATGCCGGCTCCTCCCTTTCAATGACGAGGGTGGCACTCACAACGTGGTTGTTTGCCATGATGTAGAGGAGGAGGGGCTCTCCCCGTTCGGGAGCGACAAGGACTAGGGCCAATATTAGTGATGCTTTGAGGCTTTCTAAAGCCTATTGTGCCTCCTCTAACCAGACGAATGCATTTGTCCTCTTGAGAAGTTTATAGAGAGGCATCCCCCATTTCCCTAGTTGGGAGATGAACTGTCTTAGGGTGGCCAAACAGCCGGTTAGCCTCTATACGCTATTAACATTGCATATAGAGCCCATGTTGGAGATGGTTGTGATTTTTTAGGGTTGGCTTTGATGCTGCACTCAGACATGATGTATCCAAGGAGCTTCCCCTTCAGAACTCCAAAAACATATTTTTCGAGATTCAATTTGATATTGAACCTTCGAAGGTTTGTGAATGTTGTGACCAAATTTGCGATTAGGTCGCTAGCTTGAGCTGTTTTCACCACTACGTCATCTACATAGACGGCGATTGTTGGTTTTAGCCGCTCGACTTGGTCAGGCTAGTTGGGCGGGTCGATTTGGTCGATGAATCATCGCTGCATGCACTATTGATAGGTGGCACCAGTGTTCTTTAGACCAAAAGGCATGGTTATGTAACAGTATGAACCATATGGGGTGATGATTGAAGTCGCGAGCTGGTCGGACTCTTTCATTGCGATCTGGTGGTAACCTGAGTAGGCATCTAGAAAGGAGAGGATTTCACATCCTAAGGTGGACTCAACTATCTGGTCTATGCGTGGCAAAGGAAAATGGTTCGTTGGACACACCTTGTTGATGCAGTAGAATCAACACACATTCTCCATTTCCCGGTCTTCTTTTTCACAAGAATAAGATTAGCCAGCCAGTCGGAGTGGTATACCTCTTTGATAAACCTGGCTGCTAGGAGTTTGGTGATCTCCTCGCCTATGGCCCTACGCCTCTCGTCGTCAAAGCGACGCAAGCGTTGCTTGGTGGGCTTCGAGCCTAGGACGAGGCGTAATGCATACTCGGTGACCTCCCTTGGTATGCCTAGCATGTCAAAAGGTTTCCATGCGAAGACATCATGATTGGTGCATAGAAAGTCAGTGAGCTCGCTTTCCTATTTGGCTAGGAGCTTGGTCTTGACCCGCACCATCTTGGTTGGGTCGGCGGGGTCAATCCCCATCGCCTTGGTTTCCTCAGTCGGGTGGAAGGCACTCAAGGAGGTCGGCTCGTTGCAGTCTGGGACTACTAGAGTCGATGAATTCCTAAGCTCCGAAAGCTCGGCTGAGTTGACAGCCGTGGCGAGCTCATAATGCTCGCGGTCACACATGTAGGCATGCGAAAAGGTGCTACCCATAGTGATGATGCTGTTCGGCCCTAGCATCTTCAACTTGAGGTAGGTGTAGTTGGGGATCACCATGAACTTGGTGTAGCATGGCCGCCCTAAGATGGCGTGGTAGGACCCTGGAAAGTCCACCACCTCAAAGGAGAGGACCTCTGAGCGGAAGTTGGCTAAGTCGCCAAATGTGACAGGCAGGTCGATATGTTCGAGTGGGTACACCTGTGTCCCTAGAATCACACCATGGAAGGGAGAGCTCACTGGGTGGAGCTCCGACCGAGGGATGTGCATGGCATCGAGGGTGTCGATGTAGAGAATGTTGAGGCCACTCCCTCCATCCATCAGCACCTTAGTGAGGCACTTCTTGCGGACGATGGGGTCGACGACGAGCGGGTAGTGACACGGTTGAGCGATGTGGGAAGGATGGTCTCTCTGATCAAAAGTGGTTAGGGAGTCCGACCAGCTAAGGAAAGAGGGGATGGCTGTCTCGGTGGCACATGCCTCTCTATAGCGTACATTGTGCTGGCGCTTAGAGTGGATGGCGTCGGATCCCCCAATGATCATGAGGCATTCCTTGGGGTCGGGGAAGCCATCATCATCCTTGTCCGCGTGCGTCCTTTCTTGGTCGCCTCCTCCTTGCCCTTCCCTTCCTTTGGCTTGCCGGCCTATCGTAGAAAGTGCTTGAGGAGCTCATAGTCCATGTAGCGGTGTTTGACGAGGTAGGCATGGTTGGTGCACGGACTCTCCATTAGTTTGTCGAAGTGGTCAGGCTGGCCCTACTAGGGCTGCTTGCCTGCACGATCGGCTGTAGCGACCAAAGCTAGGTTGGCCGGTCGGCACCGATCCTTCTTGTTCTTCTTGCCCCTTTGCATGAAGGGGCCCTCACCTTGGTCCTTGCACTTGGCCTTGCCCTTGTCGTTACCACCACTGAAGATCGCCTCCTCACCAGAGGCGTGGTTAGTGGTGATGTCGAGTAGGTCGCGGGTGGTATGGGGCTTCAAACAGTCGAGCTTGTGGATCAAGGACTCACAGGTTGTCCTAGAGAGGAACGCACTGATGACGTCTGTGTCAACGATATCAGGAAGGGAGTTGCATCATTTTGAGAACCTGTAGATATAATTCCATAGGGACTCGTTGGGCTCCTGCTGGTAGCCCTTGAGGTCCCAAGAATTCCTAGGATAGACATATGTCCCATGGAAATTCCTGATGAAGACCCTCTTGAGATCCGCCTAGTCGCGGATGCTATCAGGCGGGAGGAATTCAAGCCATGCTCGAACATATTCCCCCACGCAGATGGGGAGATATTGAATGATGAAGTAGTCATCATCCACTCGTCCGGCTCGGCAGGCAAGCCAAAAGTCTTTGAGCCATATACCGAGGTTCGTTTCCTTGGTGTATCTGGCAATGTTGGTGGGTGGTTGGAAGCGCTATGGGAACAACACTCTCTGGATGCGATGACCAAAGGCCCGTGGCCTCGGGCCATCCGGGCTAGGGCTCCAGTCGTTTGGTCGGCTACCCTACTTGGGATACGTGTCCCTGCATTCCTCGATGGTCAGGCCAGGGCCCGTGCCGCCTGCTCTCACCAACAGTTGATGGACGTCATCATCGCGCCGGGCATGGCGCCGATTGTTGATGACGCTGTGAGTGTCACGGTTTGGCTTGAGCCATTCGCACATAGGTGGTCGGTGTGGAGCAGGCGCCTGGTCGAGCTGTGGTGCAGCTGTGGCCTCTTGCCCCATGCCTGGCAACCATAGTGGAGAGTGAATGGAGCGATTCAACTGGTGCGGCCCCATTCCCTTGGTGGGGCAAGAGGCTGTGAGCCGGTGTCGCAACACAGAGCTCTCTGCCTGTTGAATGGCGGTAGTTTCCACCAGCGCCCGGAGGTTCTGATGGATTGCCTATTCCTAGGGGTCGGTAGGCTCGAGAAGGCCGTGCAAAAGCATCGTGGCAGCAGCGATGTTTTGGCCAGCCTGATCAAACTATGGGGGATCGTTCCCTCCATCTAGGATGTTACGCTAGACCTGGTGGGTGTGACCCCGAGCGCCGCTCGCTGGGTTATGCGTATGCGGCGCAGCGTGCTACGCCGAGCACGCCAGCGCATGTGGTGGCTGACTCTGTTGTCTTTGTCGTAACTCCTCACCGTGCTCCTGTGCATGCGCGAGGGCCTTCGCATGAGGGTCCGATGGGGTGTGAGTCTGTAGAGATTCTGCTACCACCGGTGTCTGTCTCAGGGTGTCCACCATAGTGCACTCCTAGGACAAAGGGTGGCTAGATGCCATGACGTCGCCAATGCTAGAGCCATCGCTTTCGACCTCATCATCTATGAGGTCATGAAAGGAGGCGGGAGCATAGCCCGCCATCCCCACGAATTTGGATGTGAGAGGAGGCGGCGTTAGCATCCTTAGGAGCCCCTACGAGCATGCATCCACGGGGGATGAGAATCCATAGGGGAACCGGTCGTATGGTGGTCGTGGTGAGGACAACGGGGCCCCTCCGGAGAGTCGGCGGAAAGTGTTAAATAGTGAATAAAGAACAATATGTACGTTACTCATCGTGGAGTTTGAGCCCAGCATGGGCTTGAGGCGAAGCACGGGTGTCTCAATGTTGAGGTAGTCGAGTGGCCCAAGGCCAGCAGAGGGCGCTCCTCCTGTAGTGGGCGCCGGGACAAGTGCCTCCGCTGGTCCAGGCAGAGTACACCGAGCTGGTCGGCGACGAAGTCTAGACTTCCAAAGAGGAAGGTCTAGAGCAGCTCGAAGATGGGAGGAACCCACATCCCAATAGGTGGGAGCATGGGAAACTCTAGCGAGCCGAAGCGAATCGTATCGCTTAAGCCCGCCATGTCGAAGATGGTGGAAAGATGGGCCATCCAATGACCAAAAGCATGAACGCATGACGTCCTCCCCACGGACGGCACCAACTGTCGGTGCAAAAAGTGACCAACAAGTAAATATTTGTAGTTTTGCTGTGCATTGTGATCAGATGTGGCCTAGCACTCGATGACATAGGATTTATACTAGTTTAGGCAACATGCCCTACGTCTAGTTTTAGTCAGTCAGAGACTTTATTCCCGAGCCCAGGTGCTCAAAGTTTGCTATGGGGTTACAAACGAGTAGGAATAAGAAGGGGGTGTTAGAGGCCTGGTCGAACTCTGGACCGAAGGGCCAAGAGTGACGGGGGCTCTAATGTGTGCTAAGTATTGGAGCATATGCTATGTGTAGCTATTGAGTTCTAGAGTTGTGGAGCTGTTCGAATGCTCAAGTTGTCTAGAGCCCGATAGAGAGTGTCCCCCTATTGGGAGAGAGCGCATCCCTTTTTATAGGTGAAGGGGATGACCTTACAAGTCAGAGAGAAAGAGAGAGAGAGAGAGTGTGTGTACATGTGCTACTTAGTCTTGTTGCTCAAGCCATCGGGTACGAGACGATTGTCGGCGCCTATAATACTATTTATTCCCAGACGCGTCTGGTAGGCTCTACCGTGTTCGCTGGGCATGCCCTGATGGTAGTGTCCTATAGGTGCGCAGGGCATGGTAGGGTATGGCAAACAACGACACCCACAACACTATTTGGGTTCTGACATGCCTGGAAGGTTGCATAGTGTCTATCTAGTATGACCTGTAGGTGCACAGGGTACGGTCCTCGCTATTACGGTTTGACTTGAGCGCCTTACCCTATCTGCTCCGCCTAATCCCCAAGCCTTTTTTGAGCAGGTGTCCCCGGTCAGTTGTTCTTAGTTGGCCCCAACCGTGTTGGTTGGAGAAGAGCTGCAAGCAGAGGTTCGGCGTATCCCCGGTCGGAAAAGAAGGTCAGAGTCGAACTATGTCTCCTCCTTGGCCAGGCCCTCCAGTCGGGGACCTAATTGTTCTCTTGGCCTATCATTAGGTACCTAGGCTGGTTCGGAAGGCACGCATTTGTTGCTACACCGTCTCCTAGGCCGAGTTTTTGCTGGGAAGCGGGCCCATTGGGGACCCTGGGTTTATGAACCCGACAATACCATAGTTCAGAGTGCGATAATTAAACAGCAGAATTTAAAATAACATCTAGCAGAAACGATACAAGGATCCATCTGTGCCCACCAGAAGAATCCTCCACACAAGAGCTACTCCTCAAGCTACACCTATAACAGGGTAAAATAAACCCTGAGTATGCAATATACTCGTAAGACTTCCACGACTAGTGGGAATAGTTTCTCGACTCCAAGGGGTATGATAGGCAATATGGGTTTGCTGTTTTCTTTTTGTTTGCGAAAAGCATTACTATACATACATCCTTAAGATCAAGTATAATTATCAGTCATGATTACTTCATTAACTAACCATTCTAGGTAAGCACCTGTTCTACTTTTGAGCAAGGGTTGAGCAATCAGAACCATTTCACCATCTTTCATCTTTTAGTTCTTACTACGGTGCTAGACCATAGCCAAGTCGTACTGTCTCACGAAAACGGTGATTCGTGAACCAATGTATCCCAGCAGGGTATCCCGAAACACATGCCCCATTTATATCCTAGGCACAAACAAGACCAACCCATTCCACTCCTATCACAGGGTCCAGGTCCCCATCCAAACTAGGACTCCAAGCCCCCACACTTGAGACCCGATCTCAATATGGTGCTTAGACCTCCACGTTTCCCCACCTCCAATCAGTTGGTCTGAAAAGAGCCAGAACCCACGACAAGAGCGTAATGAGCCTTCCCGCTCCCATAAGCAAGTATGGGCTCAGGATAATAAGTCTGTGACCTGACTACCATCTACAACAATGGACGGTCCTCAATCGACATGGATAGGGAAAATAGTGTAACCAAGCTAAGCCCCATGGCCACGGGACACAACTCGTCACACCCACTATAGCCCATACCATATTCCTGCCCGGTCTCCATTTTCCTTTCATCATTTTTATCATGAGAGTAATTAAAATAATCACCTATTGTGAGTAACGGTAGGTTACCATGCTACCAAAAATCTAAGCATAGCAACTACTCGAACCTGCACTAGTAAGACTCATATGACAGATATATCTATGCATGTGGTTTCCATCAAATTCCTGTAACGTAAATACACATAACATATATATACAGTGATTATCGGGGTTATGCACCGGTACGTGCCTTGGGCAGGCGCGGTGTCAGCTGAGTCAGTCGTCGGTGGCTCTAGGACCTCCTCCTACATGAGAATCTCCTCCCCATACTCCTCGATGATCTCCTCAAACTCATGATCGTCTGTGGTCTCTATCTCCACCAACTCTTTCTCTATATGCATGTGATGATGATGCAACACTTAGCATTTAGGCAACAACAACTCTTAAAATAAGAATACGCATACTAAGCTACTAAGCTAGCTCTAATGACTAAGGTACTAAGCTAACTACCATCTTCATCAAGCAAAGTGTTGGGTTCAACTAACAAACCCTTAGCTTGGCAATTTAAGGATATATCTTTATTTCTACGAGTGATTTAATGTATATTAAAAAAAGAGCATTTAACTACCCTAATGCTTAGTCTATTCTAAAGCTACAAAAATTACAGTGAACACATAATAATATAATGAAACTGCTGTAAAAATTTTTGGATCAAAACTATCACCAATTCACCACAAAAATTCCTACAATAATCAACTTAATAATATTAAGCATTTTCATAATATTTAATAGCTCCTAGTATCAACACATATAAACATAAACTAAATATACCAATAGATAGATCACAATTTTAGGAACCTAATAAAATTTGTTTCACAATTTTTGGACACCTACATGATTTTATATTAATTACCAAAGATCAGCTCAGAAATTAAATTAGAAAACTATTTCTAATTCCTTAGGAAAATGAAAAGTGAATCTAGCGCGTGACCTACACGCGCGACCCGTGCAACACAGCGCGCGCAGCGGCCCGCTTACGTGCCCCATGTGAGGCCAGCCAACGCGCAAGGCACTGGCGCTTTATGCAAAAGAGGCCTCAAACTTCTTCCAAATCACAACTAAGTACTAACACTATTTCCCCCTCTCACAGGCCTTCTCACTTAACCCTCCGACCTTTCCCTAATTCACCCGCATGCACCCCCAGTGACTCAGCACATGGCGACACGACGGGCGGTGACACGACGCGACCGCACCGGCCACCAGAGGCTCGCGCTGGCCCGCCGGTCAGGCCAACCTTCAACTATGGTCCAACTGCCTACACCAAGCAGCAACGCGGGGCGACGGGACGCACTGGAGCGAGCTGCAATGATGTGCGGCCATCCGCAGCGGCGGCGCACCCGCTCCGATGAGCTGGGGCTGCTATGAACCTAATTGGCTAGCGAGTGAGCATCAGGAGAGTACCATGGACCAGGACAAGGTAACAGTTGGGGTGGAGGATGGTGGGGGAGGGGTGGCCACGTGCGGCCGAGCCGTGCAGTAGCGCACCATGGTGGCACGGTCGCATCAGCGGCGACGGGGAAGCGGTATGGTTCCTCTAGCGTACGCAAGGTGGAGAGAGAGGCAAGGCGAAGCTAGTAGTGCAAGTGAATTGGTTCGGGTGGCGGTAGGAGGGCTACCATCAGCACCTGCCGATCATGGCCTTATCGCCCCGGCGGCGGGGAAAGCTCCAAATTGGAGCTTGGTAGTGCATGCTTCATGGCTGGGTGGGGTTGGGCAGCTGGAGAACTCACTGGCGGGGCCGTAGATGGGTGGAATTGATTTTTAGATGACCTCTCACTGTCTAATGTGCTGGCGCGGCTCTGATGGCGGCAGCAGAGGGAAAGTGGGATGGGTCTGACCTTTGGACGTTCTCACCTTGGTGGCTAGCGATCGACCGGACTCGTGACCATGCCTACGCACTTGCTTGCGACACATGACCAGACCACATGCACGCGCGGGGAGGCAAGTGGGGGCGCAACCTACATGGCCATAGCGTCATTAAGGTGAGGCGATGCCGCAAGCGCAGCCGGGACAACCCACGTGCCTGTAGTGGCAGCAGCACAACACGGCGTCGCGTGGCATTGGTAGTAGCAATGCGAGGCAGGGTAGCAGTGCGTGGACACGATGACAAGGTGATGGCGCCGGTAGTGGCTTCATCACGGTGCGGGGCAGGGCAGGCGACAGCAGCAGCTCTACGTGGCGGGGACAGCGGTAACCAGGCCACAGCCAGGCCAGAGGCAGTCACGGCCGGTCACGCATGGCAGCGCATGCACGTGCGACCAGTGCGGTAATGCCGAGCGCCTGAGCTTGGTGACCGCGTCTACCTAGCGAGCTAGCCCGAGAACATGTTGTGCACGCATTTTAAAGCATCCATAACAACTAAACGGTTGCTTTAGGACCCAAACCATCTTCACCATGCTCAAGATGGCATGTGAGCTATCAACCCGAGCTAAAACACGACACCACCTTCTAACTCGATTTCACAAAATGAATCACCAAACATTGCATTGTCTTGCTATTTATAAACTTGAAAATATTCTAAGTCTTTGAGCTGAACTTGATTCCAAGTTGCATTTCTAGGCTATTAGAAATGTTGGCTAGCAACGTTATTTTTCCATGTCAAGTATTTCATTGTCATCTATAAAGTTCATATTCCAAACTTTATTTAAGTGCTACACATATGTTCTATAGTGTTTTTTGTTCAACAAAAATTAGTTTTAAACCCTACTTGATACATATGAGTTATGGAATAGCTTCTCATTTAACATTTTTATTGATCATCTTAAGTTACAAAAATGTTATCTACACATTCTATCACATGTATTATCACATAAACATGATGCTCATGAGATGATTTGGTAATTTGTTTAGCGTGTAACACCGAGGGTGTTACAGTTTTGACCGATAGAAAGTGGGCAACTTTAGTAAGTTGATCCACTTTTACCCATATTGAATCATAACATCTTTGCGTGTGAGGTAATCTAACAATAAAATACATTCTGACTTCTTCCCACTTCCAATCAGGTATCTTCATTGGTTGTAGCAACCCAGCAGGTCTTTGGTGCTCAACTTTCACCCTCTGACAAGTGTCACATAAGGCCACATACTCTGCCACATCTCTCTTTAATCCATACCACCAATACTTCTCTTTAAGATCCAAGTACATCTTGGTACTTCCGGGGTCTATGGAATAAGCTGACTCATGGGCTTCTCGCAGAATTGCATCATGGATAGCCTTCAATTCAGGTACACATATCCTTTTTCCAAACCATAGGGTGCCATTCTCATCTATCCTAAAACTTGGTGCCTTTCCAATTACTATATTCTCTGCTATCTCCTTGAGTTTCACATCCTCCAACTGACCCTTGTGAATCTCTTGCTCCAAGGTAGGCGTCACTTCTAACTCCATAGCATTAGTGACAATGCTTAGGTTCAGTTGCTCAAACTCTGCACATAACTCCTCAGGCATTGGTGTCGCCTAAACCTCATTAACATAACTCTTTCTACTAAGAGCATCGGCTACAACATTTGCTTTACTAGGGTGATAGTGCACTTCCAAATCATAATCCTTGATCAATTCTAGCCAATGGTGTTGCCTCAAATTTAGATCTGACTGAATGAAGATGTACTTCAAGCTCTAATGGTCCATATAGATGTCACTCTTATGACCAATAAGATAGTGCCTCCATATTTTCAAACATGAACCACCGCTGCTAACTCCAAGTCATGAGTGGGATAGTTCAACTCATGCTTCCTCAGCTACCTTGATGCATAAGCCACTACTCTACCTTCTTACATAAGCACACAACCTAGACCTTGGCGAAATGCATCACAATAGATGGAGAATTTCTTGCTCAAATTCATCAATGTCAACACCGAAGCAGTAGTCAACCTCTTCTTTAACTCCTCAAAGTTAGTCTGGCACTTATCAGACCATACAAACTTAGCATTCTTCTCTAACCGGGTTGTCATATGCTTGGCAAGTTTAGAAAACCCTTCAATAAACCTTCTGTAGTACGCAACCAATCCCAAGAAGCTATGAATTTCACTCACATCAGTTGGTGGTTTCCAATTCAACATGTCTTTTACCTTGCTTGGATCCACTGCTATTCCACCATTGGAGACAACATGACCCAGGAAAGAGACTTCCTTCAACCAAAACTCACACTTGCTCCACTTAGCATATAACTTGTGCTCTCGGAGCTTCTGCAAGACCAATCTTAGATATTCAGCATGTTCCTCTATAGTCTTGGAGAATACCAGTATATCATTAATGAATACCACCACAAACTTATCAAGAAATTCCATGAACACCTTATTCATCAAGTACACAAAGTATGTAGGTGCATTGGTCAAACCAAATGACATAACTATGTACTCATACAACCCATACCTCGTAGTAAATGCTGTCTTGGGTATGTCATAGAGTTGAATCTTCAATTGATGATAACCAGAGCGAAGATCAATCTTCAAGAACACACAAGCACCTCTCAACTAGTCAAACAAGTCATCAATCCTTGGCAATGGGTACTTGTCCTTGATAGTAACTTCATTAAGTGACCGATAATCAACACACATTCTCTGAGTACCATCCTTCTTGTCAACACAGATAATCGGTGCTCCCTAATATGAAGAACTAGGATGGATAAAACCCTTCTCCTGCAACTCATTCAATTGTTTCTTAAGTTCCTCTAATTCATTAACCCCCATTCTGTATGGACGCTTAGCTATGGGTGCAGATCTAGGTAATAATTCAATAATAAACTCAATGTCGTGGTTAGGTGGCATACCTGGCAAGTTATCAGGGAAAACATCTGGAAACTCCTCCACAACACGGTCCTGTTGGTTAACATTATCATTCAGTTGGTTCACTATAGCTGTCTGTTGCTCTTGCACTGCAACATCGACACTGATTCTATCTCCCTTTGATGTTATCAGAACTACTGCCTTCTCCTGACACTGAATCACTGTCCGGTGTTGCTTCATCTAGTCCATACCCAGAATAACATCAATACCAGCAGTTCTCAACATAATAAGGCTCGCGTCGAAGTCTACCCCCTTAAAGAAATACTAGCTGAGGGACAACATAAGAAGCTGTCATGCTACCTCCTAGTGAATTTACTAGTATGAGATTTTTCATGGCACATAAAGGTATGCTATGCATTCTAACAAAAGCTTGTGAAATGAAAGAATGTGAAGCACCTGAATAAAAAAGAATGGTAGCTGAGATAGAGTTGACACTGAACGTACCCAGCATGACCTCAGGCGCCTCTTGTGCAGTATTAGTAGACACATGGTTCACTGTTCTAGTATTTGTTGGTGGCTAATATCTCCCTTTCTAGTTATTGTTCTTACCCTGGGGTACCTGCTGATTCTGCTTCTCAGGACAGTTATAAGACATGTGGTCCTCTTTGTCGCAACAGAAGCACTTGTTGGGGGTGTTAGGGGCACTAGTCTTCATGGGGGTAGTATTGGGGTTCCCCTGATGTAGTGTCTGCTGACCACCCTGCTGCTGGTTCTGCTGCCGCTGATGCTAAAACTAGTTGCGCTGCGGGTATGGAGCACGGTTCCACTGATTAGATGGACCCTCGTACCTCTGCTGAAAGCCTTGCTGTGGGTTGGCACGCTAGCGAGTGTTGCTTCTAGAGGCCTATCCCTGAAGTCTCCTCTTCTTGGCGTCCATCTCCTTGCTCTTATTGTGTATCACAATAGCATGATTCACCAATGCTTGGAAATTAGGGTAGGTGTTGGACATGAGCTAGAGATGGAGACCATCATATAGCCCCTTGAGAAAGAGACACTACTTCTAGTGGTCCTCAGGTACTTCATTAGGTGCGTAGCATGACAGTTGGGCAAACTTATCACGGTACTCCACCACAGACATTGACCCTTGTTTTAGAGCCCTGAACTCCTCCTGTTTCAACTCCACTACTCCTTCTGGGATGTGATATGCCCTAAACTCCTCCCTGAATTCATGTTAAGTGATAGCAGGAGCATTGTTGGGATGTCCATACTAGTATGACTCCCACCAATCTTGGGCTGCTCCCTGAAGTTGGCCAGAAGCATAGAGCACCTTTCTAGATCATTGCACTGTGCTATGTTCAGTTGTTTCTCCACAGCACGTAGTCAGTCATCTGCCTCCAAAGGATCAGCAGTGTGAGTGAACACCGAGGTGCATCCCTTCATAAACTCCCCGTGCTTGTCCTTGACTTGGACAGGCGGTGGTCCTCCTGCTAGCTGGTTATCCATGCATTGCATCATTACCTGCATCAATTGTGCTTGCATTCCCATCAGTTGCTCCACGGTCACCTGTGGTGGTGGTTGTGGTGGTGGTGGTGGATCCATGGGGCCACCTCTGCCATGGCCCCTGCCTCTGCCTCTACCTCCTCTGGCAGCCATCTGTTTTCCAAGGCACATAAGTGAAATTTAGAAATTTCCCAAAAGAGATCACTTGTATAAGAGAAAAAGTAAAAACTGCACAGTTCTAGGCGAGTTCCAACGACAGCAGACCGGTAAAACAGGCATATCTCGAGTTCCAGACATCATTTAAAGACGTTCTTTACATGGTTGGAAAGCTTAAGAAATTATCTACAACTTTCTTATAGAACACTTTTTCAGATTCTGTCACTAAGTTAATCAAAAACAGAGCGCAACCCAATCTGTTCTGGACTCCAGACAGCACAGCAACCTCAGCTTGCGACAGTTAGATCTCCCAAACCAGAACAGATAAAAATGCGATTCCAGAGGCATTTGAAAGATACGTAAGTCGAGTTATGCCCATAAAATTTTCATGATTTTTGGACGTACGGATAATGAGTTATATGATAAAGAACACAGACTGCTCCAGAAATCGAAAACAGCAGAGACAGAATAAAGCAACCTCAACTAAATTATTCATCAACTCAAACTTATAGTTCTTAACTATGGGATTTGTGGATATGTCCACAACCTCCCAACAATCATGAAAACTCCTAATAAACCAATTTCACAAGCACAAGCAACTAAGCAAATAAAGTCTGACAAAGACACACAATGACTCGACTCGACTCGCAACTAACATCATTTTTATTACAAAGTGGCATCATAACTCTAAGGGGCGGTGTTAATGACGGTAAACTCCAGAGGCTTCTTCTCATAGAGTGAAGGCATTCTGAGCTGAGCTCTCAGGGCATCAATCTCCTTTTGGAAGCGCTTCTCGGTCCTCTGCGCCTCATGTAGCTCTTCTTTGAGGTCTTCATTCTCCATTTGCATCACATGAACATGCCTGACCGTTGTGTCCTAGGTTGGGTCACTGTTTTAGGGATTTTGAATCACCTAAGTCCCATCATTTGGATCATAGCGAGGAAGGAACCTGAAGCGATCCTCCTTCATGGCCTCATAGCGTCGACCATGATAGTGGATGTAGGCTTCCTAAGCTGCATCCTCCATACTATCCATCACTGTAGCCCGTCTTGCTATGTGGGAATGGACAGTCTCCACCTTTTGACTATCACCAGCTTTATTCCAAACTGTGATGGACAGATCTGTCTACCAATACGTGGCCTCCAAGGGGTGCGTATGCTCGGCACAGTAATACTTGATGGTGGCATTGAGGTCCGGCTAGTAGTCTTCTAGCATGTTGAGGAGTAGCGAATGGTAGTAGGCCGTGTCTGGAGCATACTTGAAGTGGTACGTGCTGGTCTAACCCAGCTCATCCTCCACCTCTGGAGCCGCTGGTGCTGGCACCTGTACTGCTTCCTCTAGGAGTGGCTTAGGCGCTGGTGCTAGAGCTGGTGAGGCGACCCACTCCTCTTCATCTTCTTTAGTGATGTCCTCCACGAGCATGGGGTCCTCCTCAAGCACGGGGACCTCCTCGTCATCTGAGATGACCATGACCTCTTCCTATAGCGCCTAGGGTGCAAACAGAGCACGCGCTGGGTAGTAGCCTCCGATGCTGATGCGAGCAGTCTTCTTGGCACGAGGTATCTATAGATTTAGATTGAGATAAATTAGAAGCAATAAATTTTAATAATGGAATAAAGTGAAAGAAGCATAATAATTTTAGCAAATAACAAGATTAAGGTAGTAAGCATGAATAAGTGAAGCAAAAGATGCTATAATGACCATCTCTAACTCGGCTTGCGTCCTACAGTCAACATGACTTTGATACCAACTTATCACATCTAATTTTAAGGATAAAATAGGATGCATAAATCTTATGTGAGCCTAGAGATCAGTCGCACACATAAGCTGACAAATTACAAAGTATCATCACAGTGTTTATTACATCACGAACAATAATTCATGACAATAATATCAAGTCTATCATGAAAGTGGAAGAACTAGACAACTACTCTCCACGAGAGCCTCAAACTCCATAGGGACGTCGACTAGTGAAGCACAAGTCTAGTAATCCTTAAGGTAGTCCTCATAACCATTGCCATCTGTTACCAATCCGAGATTTTTATCCAAATAATGAAAATAAACAAGCGTAAGTACATCTCGTACTCAACAAGAATAACATGGGTTTATGAAGCCCAAGAGGCTGACACTGGTTTACTGCGGTTAGCATTTTAATAAGTCAAAGTTTTAGCACTATATTAGGATTTAGATGTGCTCAAGCCCCAATTAAACCATATGATCATAAACATGAGTAATAGTCATCATTAGAATTATCATCATTAATAACATCATCATCAAGTGAGCAACTATTCTATTAGTTTTCCTTCCACTCGTGTTCGTGAGCACGGCTGATATACCAGTTTTAATACTCTATAGAGTTTGTACACCTTCAACACGAGCCGTAATTTACCCTTTCGCCCGAGGTAGCTAGTCTCTTAACCCCCTTCCTAGGGAGATCGACAGGGTTCACTATGAAGCCTTTCAAAGGTTTCCCTAACAAATTAGTAGCCGCTAGGTTTCCCCGGCAAGGGAATATAGAGCTCCCTTCCGAATGGCACATTCCGCACAGGCTATACACATAGGGATAGAGGCCGCACTATACTCAACTCAGTAGGCCCCATTTGCACCCTTTCGGGTAACTACTAACAAGCTAGAAAAAGTCCTGCTACTGAGCTAAAGCCAGAGCCATATGGCACCCCTGGTTGTACTGTATGTCCTAGCTTTTGCCAACAGATAAGTCCTTAGGGAGGGCCAAGAGCATCTTGTACAAAAGCCAATTGCTCTCTCGCCCTATCGTCCAGCTGCTAAGAGCAAGTTTTACCATTCGTTTCATAGAACCATTAATCATCATTCAGATCATGTATAGTTAATTTGAGCGCTAGCAGCTACACATATGGAGGTATAACCCATCCGTAATCAAGGTACAAGGTAACAATAACTAAGAGATCCTTACAGGTATCAAATTAGACACATGCACATGACTAAATAATTAAATGGTGAATATGACAAGGAGATCCCATGCTATACTTGCCTTGCTCAAAGTTTCCCTGCGGGTCCTAGTTGTCAAAGTAGTACTCTTGATCACCCGCGAATTGCTCACCGTCTATACTCGATCATCACATCAACATACAAGCATCCACGAGCAATCATGCATAGTAAATAAAGACTACAGATTAGAACAGTACACCAACAGCGATAAAACAAGAGAAAAGGTTTATAAAACGAATCTACGTCTCGTAAAGAACACACAGACACTAAGATCACGAAAATCGGAGCTAAAACATGAAAGTTATGAGTTAAAGAAGATTTCCTATAGTAGTTTAATAGATTAAATCTAACCACAATTTTTAAAAGTGAAAAACATGACTAATAGTACCATAAACATGTAGATTACATAACTACGAACCTAACACAACTTGAACGGATCAAATCGGATCTAAAACGAATAAGTTATGATGAAAATATGAACTGGGTGGCAATTCTATAAATAACGTGACCTTAAACAAATTAAAATAAATCAAAATTTGGGTTTTTGAATCAGGCCGAGGACTGCGGTCGTAAATAGTGAAAAGCTGAGGGGCTCTTTAACAAATTTGCCACGCGAAGGGGTATGGATGAATCTTATCCATTGGATCCAATCTGGACGGACTAGATTAGAACGAAGAGAGAGAGAGGGAGATCGCCGGCCGAAACAGGAGCCGACGCGGCCATGGCCGACGGCGAGAAGGTCGCCGACACGAGCGAAAAGGGCCCTACGGGCCACGATTTGACGAACTGAGGGCTTGGGGATGACGCGGGGGCAATGGCGATCACGCCTAGTCCCTTTATGCGGCCAGGGAATGGCCCGCGTGGTGACCGCCATGGCCGGCGGCGAGAAGAGCTCGCCGGCGCTAGCAGAAACGGCCCTAGAGGCCACGATTTGAGACGGGAAAGACACGAAACGAAAGAGGGGGAAGCAGGGATTCTCACCGCGGATGAAACGTAGGCGGAAACGGATCGGAGACAGCTCACGGCTAGTAATGGCGGATGGAGGGTTCCTGTAAATGTCGGTGGCGCGACATGAGTGACTGAAAGCAAAAAGAACAGTAAAAGCGGGGTCAGGACGTTCTCTACCGAGTGGAGAAACTCGGCCGTGGCTCGGAGACGGCGGTGAGGCGGTGGAACGTCGAGGACCGAGCTCGGCGGCGCGAGCTAGGGTTGCGGCAACTACGAGCTCGACTCTAGGCGATGGAGCGAATAGATGGGAAAGGAGAGTGCGAGGGGAGCGACTTAAGTAGAGCGCCCCGGCGCACGTGCGGGAGGCCAATGGTGCCGAGAAGCTCGGGCGCGGGGCAGCGGGATAAGGCCGGCGTCCGCCCAATTTCAGCGCGGGAGGTTGGGGATGGTGCTAATGCATGGGACCCAATGGCCAGCGGCTGAGTGGGAGAGGGGAGCGGCAGTGGGCGCGGCGGGAGTACTGGGCCGGCCCAACTGGGCGAGCCAGCAGCAGGGAGAAGGAGCGTGGGGGGGGGGTGGCCAACGGGCTGGAATGAGAGAAAGAGAGGGAGAGGGAAAAGAAATTCCTTTTCTTTTTCCAGAGCGATTTTCTGAATCCATTTTCAAGAGATTTTGAATTCCTTTTCGGTTTTGGTCAAAACCAGACATCACAAAAATAAGAATGCAGCACCATGAATGCATCAACATGTATCTAACCTTATAGCGAATTTTAATTTCATAAAAAATATTATTTCTCTAAGTTCAATGCTCACATAAATGCATAAATAAATCAATTTCGCCTATTTTGAAATGATGCAAATTTTAGGGTGTTACTTTCTCGTGCGCGCGTGGGCGGTGGGCAGTCTCGTCTCCCCGGTCTAGGGCCGGCCCCTCACCTACTCCAGGTGAAGCACATACACACCCTGCCAAGCTGCCCTGCTGTCAAAACTTTCCATAGTTGGCAACTTCTTAATTGAAATCATTTAGAGACCCAAATGTATGTTTTAACTTCTCTAATAGTTATGGACTCAAATTTTAATTTTTTTCATACGACCTCAGATGTAAATATTGTCTATATCAAATTTATAGTGTTTGACGTGATCTAAATATTTTTTTACCTTGGATGTACATTCTATCTTTTTTATTTTAGATTTTTTCATGTGTGTATCGTGTTTTAATATAATTCTCAATTTCCATCATAAAACAGATATATATCCAACATTTACTCTTTTTATTATCATGTTTCCAGATTTCTCTGTAACAAACTATAATTAACCGTATCTAGAGAGTGGTGTATTTACGTTGAGGTAGCTATGACTTGCACGATATGGATTGTGTATTTATGCGCATGGATGACTTGATCGTGACATGCGCGCCAATCAGTGACTTTTTGGTTATCTACTGCTTGACCTGTTGGGCAACCAATTTATATATATGTATACTAGATAATTGCCCATGCGTTGCCCGAAAAAAAATATAATATCATAATTTTGCTAGTATGAACGTTTTTCAGAAAATCTATTTTCGAATGTGATGTTCGGAACAGGCTAGAACTAATAAGAGCATTTATGTTCTAATTGTATCCTCAGACACACCTAAGTTGTACATCTTCTTAACAGCATCCTAAAGTTATTGAGTCGGCAAGTACCAGCA
Organism: Miscanthus floridulus; assembly: GCF_019320115.1. Classification (NCBI taxonomy): domain Eukaryota; kingdom Viridiplantae; phylum Streptophyta; class Magnoliopsida; order Poales; family Poaceae; genus Miscanthus; species Miscanthus floridulus. The sequence goes on from NC_089593.1 coordinate 97,524,769, forward strand.
GTGAACTAGTCACCAGCAGTGAAGTAGTCCTTCCATTTCTTGTAGTTATGTTGGTAGCATCCTGCATATATTTTTGTTGTTAATATATAATAAAGCTAGATTATTATTGACCATCTGGAGTAAAATATGTATTGCCGCGATAGAAATTATCTCGTTTATAAAGTTAGAACATCTTTATAAACGATATTCTTTATGAATATATCATTTGCCAGTTTCTTCTTTCTCTTTCCCTTGTTGAGGTCCTTCTCAGTAGTCGGCACGACCAAGATCTTAATGTTTGATCTTGCCGTACCGAGCCGTGCAGTGCGATGGACGTCGTTGTTTCCTTTTGACCTCTTTGGCGTGAGGCCACTCTTTTATATATATATATATATATATATATATATATATATATATATATATAGCCATAACGGTTTTGGTTTTAGAGGCCGATCCACATGCGTATTCATGGCTGGGTCTCGGCTCCGCGCCCGTCCTCTTTTATTTCCCAAAGCCAAGTCCGAACCAGCCCTTGGTCCTCTTTCCTATTGGCTGCACAACAGAACCGTGTCCAACATGGACACGCACACGATTGCCAAACCCAAGTCACGTACCGTATCCTGCCTCGGTCTCGCCTGCCCGGTGGGCGAGCACTATGCATGTGGGCATGCACCGTGGCAGACGGCCGGTGGTGGGGCCTAGCACTGAGGAAACCAAAACGGTAACGGAGGTCGCCTGCCCTAGGGCGAGCGCACCGTAGCAGCCTGGGGGGGCAGGCGCGCACACCAAGTGCATGAAACACCCTCAGACTTTTTAAGGTGGTAGTAGATACGATGAGATACAGTACATTTTGCTCTTATTAGTATAAAAAATTGTGCGGGATCGGAATACGAATGCTTTGATGTCGAATTTGGAATAGGAATGCTCTTTGGGCGTGTGGGCGGTCTCGTCTCCCCGGTCAAGGGCCTCACCTACTCCAGGTGAAGCACACACCTGTAAGGATACCCTAGGAATTGGTAGTCGCATATATTCAGTGGAGTGTAGAGTTTAACATGAAAACTTTCAAGGAGTTAGAATAGATTTCAAATCTGGCGAGCAACGAGCCCCCCGCCGTCTCCTCTGGACGCAGCCGGCTAGCCTGTTCTATTCCTTGCGTGATCCTCACGATGCTCTCCTTTCCTCTCTCTATATGTACTCACGCGTACGCTAGTAACGGCTCATCTAGTCGGGCCCGAAGAACTTGGAGCTGGGCCTCATCTTTCGCTTGGGCCTTTCAACACTATTCGACCCTTCTTGTTTTGTTGTCAGATCATCCATTGGCGGCTTTATGGTTCCCGCCTCCCTAGAGCTGCTGCCTCTATTAGTTAGCTTAGCCTGATACCTTTATTTTGAATGCTCAGCCTGATGCCTGACAACAACCCGCCAAGCTGCCTCTACAGTAAGGGCCCGTTTGGATGAACTTTTAATGGCTCCGGCTCTCAAGTTAATGTAGCACACTATAGACTCTTTAGCGTTTAGAGAAACAGCTCTGGCTAGAAATAGGACCCGTTTGGGGCTCCGGCTCCGGTACTGTTCATGCACTGTAGCACGGAGCCGGCGGAGCTCGAGATCGTGGCTTCGCCGGCTCCTCCTCTTTTCGGCTTCTTTTCAGTTCATTTTGCGCCTCGATTTCCGAAACGGCTCCTGCTACAGTGTCGCTACAGTACCGAGGAGAGGAGCCGGAGCCGCCGGGAGCAGCGCCAAACGCGTCCTAAGTGTAAAACGAGAGAAGCCGCTAGAGCTACGTCATTGTGGTTCTGTTTGGCCCCACTAGAGCGCTTCTACAATACTGCTACCATGTCGAAGCCGGAGCCAGATGGAGCCCCTCCAAACGGGCCTTAACCTCGACAACTTCACAAGATCATGTACCGTAGCAGCAAAATATCATCCATGGAATATGAAAAATGCCTTAATCTGTGCTTTTGGTATCCGTCTAGAAGATAGCTAGTGGATCCATGCCTACCGTCCATAGCAATCGATTTTCACATAGGGTTGGTAAGACAGTTGGTAAGATGTCTATCTTCGTAGTAGTTATAATACAAAAAGAATTATAATTTTTTTTGGATCAAGTTAGATTAAGACAAAACTTTATATCAAATTATAGAGCTTGACGGGATATACAGTAAAATTAACGAGAGAAGCCCCTAAAGCTGCGTGATCGTCCAGCTCCACCACAGTACTTCTACGATACAGCTACAGTAGAAACCAAGACGGACGGAGCCCTTCAAACGGGCCTTAACCTTGACAAACATCACAAGATCATCATGTACCGCAGCAGCAGCAGATAAACCATGGAACGTGAAAAATGCCTTAATCTGTGCCTTTGGTGTCCGTCTAGTGAAATAGCTAGGGGATCCCGTGCCTACCGTTCATAGCAATCGATTTTCAAAGAGGGTTGGTAGAACGGTGGGTAAGATGTCCATCTCCAATAAATAGTTGTAATGCAAAAAAGAATCATAACTTTTTAGATCATTAAGATTTAAGATAAATTTTATATCAAATTATAGAGATTGACGGGATATAAAACTTTTTATTATTGATAATTTTTTAACTAAAATTTTTTAGAGGCCCAAATGTACATTTTAACTTCTATGATTTTTGAACTCAAAATTTTTATTTTTTTCATACGATCTCAAATTCAGAGTGTTTGACAGGATTTAAATATCTTTTACATTAGATTCTTTTCATTTGAGATTATGTAGACCCTCAAATCACTATCCCAGTTCTTCACATTACTGTCGGTTCAAAACCTCCCTTCACTGCTAGATTTTGATGGAGGGTTGACATCACTGCCGGTTCTAAAAACCGACACTGATGTGGTTTCAAGGAAATTATAAAACTGGGGGGATTTTTCGCGCGAAAAACATTCACTTCGCGGCCACCAACGCTCGAACCCCGACCTCCTGTTTCGCGTCTTCAGCCCCTAACCACTCCACCTGTGAGATGCTTGTGTCCAAATGAGATATTTGTCCTAGCCATTTTATGTTCATCTAATTTTGAAATGAGTATTTGAGACCCTAAACAATTTTAAATGAAAAAGTTGTCATATGGACTCATTCACATGACAATAGAGCATATGGACTCATTTGTATTAATCTATAAACTCTTGTGGTGTATATTTAGACATCCAAACGATCTCAAATAAAAAATGTTTGAACTACAAAGTTGTAGATCTCGTCGAGTACTACAATTTTGATACAAAGTTCGTCTTCGTCGAACATCATATGAGAAAGTTATGAAAGTTTTCTGATACCATATCACTGTCGGTTATGACCCAATATAAGTGTCGGTTCTTGGCTAGAACCGACAACGATAGCATCAGTGTCGGTTTTAGCTACAAACCGACAGTGATGACCCAATATTAGTGTTGGTTGGTCCTATTAGTGTTGCATACTGCCGATTTCTTAAAAACCGATAGTGAATGTGAGATCTGTAGTAAACGTTCAAATAAAGTATGGGAGTTGCTATATTTCAGTTGCCTGGAATATATGAACCATCTCAGGCGACGTCCAGGGCCCTTGGATCTGCATCCAAGGGTCAGATCTGTTCTCTGTTGTTTTTCTGTAGCAGGCAACAAAACGGGTCCGCAAATGAACCCGCAAACCCAACCAAAGCAGCCACCGGGCCCGCCAAACCTTAACGGGTGCAAGATCCGATACCCGCTATATCAAATAACTACTCATTCGAGCCACAAAGCAGCTATTCAGCCCAATAAAACAGTACACAGAAATTACAGCTCTGCCACTACACCCTCCAGCAAGAAAGAAACACCCCCGATCAATCTAGATCTAGAAGGGGAATTAGAGTGGAGAGAAGAGCAAAAATTAGAGAATAAATGCACAGGTAAAACACAAGAAGATGAACAAGGGCAAAGGATATGATCTGCCTAGGAAAAAGGTACTGACCATCAAGATTATTCTATTTCTTGCCTTCATCTCCTTTTTCTCATTGCATCAGTTCACTGAAACACCTGAACCGTAACCATCTTGCTTCTGTCTTCTTTGTTGCTGTTGCTATAGCTCTATAGTTATCCAAAGTAAAGTACACTTGTCAAACCGATTTAGATTTCCAGTTATCTGTCTCCAACAATTACAAAACAAGTATATGAAAATTGCAAGTTTCAAATAGTGCAACTGTAACGTATTGTTACTTATATAAATACATGTATATATACAAACTAATTACTAGTATTATAAGCCCATCAAGGAGTGAGGAACAGAGTAGTATGTCAAAGTCACATTTGCATTTTCACAGAGCCTAAAAAATTTAGTAAGACATTCACCTGCATTTAAGAGTAGGATGGTACATCATGAGTTATGTAAACTGCATTCAAGTGGTAGCACAAATTATAATAGTGACCATAGAGAAAATCTAGTGGGATCCATGCCTACATGGTGGTTGATGACTACAAGAACAATGTGTTATGAACCTAGGCAACTTGTATAGGATTTAGGGGCAACTTGTATAGAATTCAGAGGCAACTTGTAAAGGATTTAGGGGCAACTTGTATAGAATTCAGAGACAACTTGTATAGGATTTAGGGGGAACTTGTATAGAATTCAGAGGCAACTAGTATAGGATTTAGAGGTAACTTGTATAGGATTTTGGGAAAACTTGTAAAGAACTCAGAGGCAACTTGATCACAAATTGATCAGCTTGTGGAATTCCTTGCACATGATAGAATTGCCATAGAGGCAGACACCCTTCTTTTTTGCTTGTTTGTTTTGGTTGTAAGTTTAGATGACCACCACAAATGTCACTGCCCACTGGCTGACTGCAATGCAAAAGATCTTCTTACACCTAAAAATAATAGTTTGTTGCATGTTTATGCAGGATCACAATGAAGGACTGCATCAAATAGGAGATGAAGACTTCTTAAGGGAAATGGGTATTGGATGTGATGACACTGGACTAGAACTTACACAATTATTAGAGATAACAACTAACATACATTGTGAACAGGTTTGAAAAATTGATTTATCTTATTATATGCAGAGTGCTTTGGCAGTGTTGCTTTCACTAATCGGTTTATCTTAATATATGCAGAGTGCTTTAGCAAGAGATTTTTAGAAGCCAATATTCAAAGTTATTATAATTTTGATTCAAACATTGTAAACCCCAATTATACTAATGAGGTAAATAAAAATTGCAGTTATTACATATTAAGAAAACTACAATTGCAATGCTACAAACTTGTAATTTAGACTATTCCTAATTGCAACTACTGATATTTGAGTTTCTTTTTGTTTGTTTGTAATGAACAGGATAGTTCATCAGCACTACTGGACTACAACTGTTATGGACAGGATAGTCTTCTTCATATGCAGGGTGCGTCCGAAAGAGAAGTGGAATTCAATCCTGAGAGCTACTACATGTTTCATACAAACATTGAAAATGCCAACAATACTCATGAGGTAAAAAGGAATTCAACTTATAACACATATTGTCAGTGTGACATATATAAGTTTGTCAAACCCTATGCAAAAAATATAATAATAATAATGCAGCAGGCACTACAAGTTTGACTTACTTTGTCTTGCTTCAATGTGTTATTCCACTACTTTGTCTTCCTCTCTATCTCCTTGGCATTTGACTGACCTCATGCTGTAACAGCAGAGCTCAATACCACCAGTGAACTACAGCAGCTATGGACAAGAACAAGAAATGCAGAGACAAGAAGTGAGATTCCTAAAACTCGCATTTCACAATTTTTTTTAAAAAAAAATGGGTACTAACAAAAGAACTAAGATTTTATTGTAATGGTGAACCCCAAAATTTGCAGGTGATCATGTCACCAGGAGGAACAAGTTATGTACTATCACAGGGCGGATCAAGCTATACAAGCCTTATGAACCAAGTCATAGCTCAGGCTAAATCTTCAAATCAGAATTATAAAGAATTTTTGTCATCTGAAATGACAGGAAGTTTCATGAACATACTCAATGAGCCATTTCCACTAGAGGTATTTACTTGTTCTCTACATATACAACTAAATTACTTTGTTTGCTACAATACAAGATGAAATATCTAACAGTACACCTTTTTCCTTACCGGTGAAAACAGAACCGGATGTTCATCACTACCAGTAGAATCTATGAGCCGCCACAAGATGATGTAGACGGCCTGCGAAATGAAGAATCAGAAGCAGTACCAGAGTTTGCAAATGAAGAAAACATGGTACATGAGGAAAGACAAGATGAACAAGGCAGTGAAGGGGAGCAAGATACAGAGGGCAACATGACAAAACAACATCTAGTAGCAAGTGAAGAACAAGATGAAGAAGAGCTCAGGGCAATTCAAATTGAAAGCCAAAGTATTATGGCAGCTGAGCGTTTGTCTCAGGAACATGCTAGCAGACATGTTCCTCAGTTAGGCATGAAATTCAAAACAACAGAAGATGCGTACAGTTTCTACAATGACTATGCATTTATAGTCGGGTTTTCATTGGTCAAATGGCACACATACAAGTGCCAAGACAAGAAAGATCACAACTATGGCCAGGTAACAAGGGTCACATACAAGTGTAACTTGTCTGGTAAGAGAAAGGTGGATGATAGCACTGATGTTTCAGGAGTACGAAGCACAAGAAACAACAAAAGGAAGATTTCTGTTTCAGGAGTCCAAAGCGCAAGAAAGAACAAAAAGAAGATTTCTGGTACACCGCCAACACCTAATCCTGTGCCAAACAAAAGGAAAACAAGTACGCTTGTACCAACCGAGTGCCTCGCTGAACTTGTTGTCACACTACAGAATGGAGAATGGACAATAACCAGGTTGAATCTTGAGCATAATCATGCATTTGCAAGCAAGGATCAGAAGAATAAATTGTTTTCACAGATTAGGATGACTGAAATGGAGAAGGAACTTATTGCAACATTCAACAAAGTGAACCTACCAGATAGGAAGATTATGGTAGTCCTATCTTATATAAGAGGGGATGTCACTCCATACAACAAGAAACATATCAGCAACGAGAAGACAAAGATAAATAAGGCAACATCGGATAATGACATGCAACAAGTGTATGACTGGTTCTCTAAGAAACAGGCTGAGGACCCAATGTTCTTCTACAAGTTTTCCATAGATGAAAACAACAAAGTGAAAAACATTTTCTGGTCCAATGGTACAAGCAGAAGGTACTATGAGGAATTTGGAGATTGCATCAGTTTTGATACAACCTACAACACAAACAAGTACTCCCTCAAGTTTGCACCAATTGTTGGTATTACAGGTCATGGGGACAATTGCCTGTTTGGCTACGCTTTCATAATGGATGAAACTACAAAAACTTTTGAGTGGTTGTTTCAGACAATGCTAACTTGTATGGGAGGAAAGCACCCTAAAACTATAATCACTAACCAGGACCTAGCAATGAAGGCTGCTATCAGAAACGTTCTACCGGACACTATTCATCAGAACTGCTTCTTCCACATTGTGAAGAAAGCTCAGGAGAAAGGTGGCAGGATATTTTCATTAGAAAGGAACAAGAAGCTGCATGACGATCTCTTTGACATTCTTAGGAACTCATTGACCGAAACAGAGTTTGAGTACTTGTACAAGAAGTTGCCACAAACATATGATGTCGGTGGCTTCAGATACCTTGATGACATGTGGTTTAATAGGGAAAATTTTGTTCCATGTTACTTCAAGAAGCATTTCTTCCCTTTCATCAACTCTACAGCGAGAAGTGAAGGCACAAATGCATTATTCAAACTAGATGTCACACCAAGGTATAGCATTATGAGATTTATGAATGAGTTCCAAAGAATTTCAGACACAACAGAAAAGAATCAAGCAGAACAGGACTTTGAAACCAGATCAATGCCTTAGTTGAGTACGGCATATGAGTTCGAAAGGCAGGCTGCAAGGCTGTACAACAGAAAGATATTCTTCAAGTTTCAAAAGGAGCTCATATTGGCAACAAAGTATGAGGCTCAAGAACTCCAGAAAGATAAAGTTTATGCAGTGTTAAAATCAGAGTACCATAGGCAGTTTGAGTTCAGAACAAGGAGATACATTGTGACAGTAGACTTGACACAGAAAAACTACAGATGTCTGTGTTGCAAATTTGAAAAAGATGGTATAATATGCTGCCATATCATCAAGGTGCTCACAAACCTAAATATATCTCAGCTAGATGACAGTTATTTCATTGAAAGATGGAGGGCTAAAGAGAGGAAACAGTTGACAAGGCAGAATACTATACCAGAAATAGAGATTGAGAAGAGCAGGCCATTGAGGCACAACATATTGTCAAACAAGTTGAGCAATATTGCTTCAGATGGATCAAGAACAATGGAAACATTCAACTATGTTCTAGAAGAAGCCGAGCGACTACAAAGAAAACTCAATGAACCAGCAGATGAAGTCAGACTGCAACAATCACAATCTATTCAACAAAGTGGTACTAATGTTTTGCAAGATGCTAATGATGCAGTCAGACTACCTCAAACAGAATCAGCTCAAGAAAGTGATACAATGCTTTTGCAAGACCCTAATAATGCTCAAAAAAGAGGAAGGGCCAAGAAAGTGACCAGGCAAATAGGAATAGTTGAGGACATCAGAAGCAAAGCAAAAAGCAACTTTACCTATACACACTGTCGTGAAGGAGGGCATAACATCAAGACATGCCAAAAAAGCATCTTCCTCATGTGCCTAAAAAAACAAAGAAAAGGAAATCAGGTAACACAGAGAAACATAGGCAAAAAGTAAATGTTAGCACTACAACAACAGATGTCACTTCTTCATATGTATATTCATCTAATGTTGTTGATATTATCATGCAGGAGATGTTGACAACACCAATAAATAGTAGCAGTGCAAGTGCAGCAAGCAAACCAAAGAAGGGGAAAGTCAAGAATTGAGAAAACCAAAAACAAGAGATGGAATGCTAATAGCTGCAATTACAGTGGCAAAATAATTTATGTAATTTATTAGTAATAGAGCAATTGTGAATTCAGTACTATAATATCTTTAGACCTACAATGAAATGTATCTATTTGAGGCTACTGGAAGATACTACTAGGCCGCAACTTGATAAAACATGGATTGCACGTGCTCATAACTAAAATTGCAGTGCCCTACACTTGCAATTTACATTACATCAAACTGCAATTACATAACTGAATATTTAAGTTGTTTGGTTTACATATGCAGTGGCCTACAGCTACTGCTACTGCTAAGAGAACTTGGTGCAGACATACATACCTACCATATGCTTCATCCATGGTTTCAATTGGATTGTCATTTTTCTTTTTTGTTGCAAGCTGCAAAAAAATAACAACTTTTGAGTCATCCTTGTTATGAAAATTACCATCACGCTTCACAACTAAAATTATCAACACATAAATATTTTAATCACTCACAAAGAGTTCACAAATCCTAGCAATATCAAGAAAGGTGACCCTCTGCTTGAGCAATGGCATGTTCTGCTCTAACTTGCTCATGTGGCCTCCCACTCCTGATATCGACAGAATTGGAGCTAGGTGGCCTTCCCATCTTCCTGTACAGACAAACCCAACAAACAAGACAATGTAGTCAAATCACAATACATAGGAAAAAGTTGACAAAAATATTAGCAAGCATGGCAACATGGTTACAGTATAATATACTGCAAGGTACCACGGACACAAGTACAACTGCATGATAAATGCGGTTCATAAGACTAAAAGCAAAGGGAAAATCAGATCCAACTGTAACGACAAAGGCACAAATGCATTATTCAAACTGGATGTCACACCAAGGTATAGCATTATGAGATTTATGAATGAGTTCCAAAGAATTTCAGATACAACAGAAAAGAATCAAGCAGAACAAGACTTTGAAACCAGATCAATGCCTTAGTTGAGTACGGCATATGAGTTCGAAAGGCAGGCTGCAAGGCTGTACAACAGAAAGATATTCTTCAAGTTTCAAAAGGAGATCATATTGGCAACAAAGTATGAGGCTCAAGAACTCCAGAAAGATAAAGTTTATGTAGTGTTAAAATCAGAGTACCATAGGCAGTTTGAGCTCAGAACAAGGAGATACATTGTGACAGTAGACTTGACACAGAAAAACTACAGATGTCTGTGTTGCAAATTTGAAAAAGATGGTATAATATGCTGCCATATCATCAAGGTGCTCACAAACCTAAATATATCTCAGCTAGATGACAGTTATTTCATTAAAAGATGGAGGGCTAAAGAGAGGAAACAGTTGACAAGGCAGAATACTATACCAGAAATAGAGATTGAGAAGAGCAGGCCATTGAGGCACAACATATTGTCAAACAAGTTGAGCAATATTGCTTCAGATGGATCAAGAACAATGGAAACATTCAACTATGTTCTAGAAGAAGCCGAGCGAATGCAAAGAAAACTCAATGAACCAGCAGATGAAGTCAGACTGCAACAATCACAATCTGTTCAACAAAGTGGTACTAATGTTTTGCAAGATGCTAATGATGCAGTCAGACTACCTCAAACAGAATCAGCTCAAGAAAGTGATACAATGCTTTTGCAAGACCCTAATAATGCTCAGAAAAGAGGAAGGGCCAAGAAAGTGACCAGGCAAATAGGAATAGTTGAGGACATCAGAAGCAAAGCAAAAAGCAACTTTACCTGTACACACTGTCATGAAGGAGGGCATAACATCAAGACATGCCAAAAAAGCATCTTCCTCATGTGCCTAAAAAAACAAAGAAAAGGAAATCAGGTAACACAGAGAAACATAGGCAAAAAGTAAATGTTAGCACTACAACAACAGATGTCACTTCTTCATATGTATATTCATCTAATGTTGTTGATATTATCATGCAGGAGATGTTGACAACACCAATAAATAGTAGCAGTGCAAGTGCAGCAAGCAAACCAAAGAAGGGGAAAGTCAAGAATTGAGAAAACCAAAAACAAGAGATGGAATGCTAATAGCTGCAATTACAGTGGCAAAATAATTTATGTAATTTATTAGTAATAGAGCAATTGTAAATTCAGTACTATAATATCTTTAGACCTACAATGAAATGTATCTATTTGAGGCTACTGGAAGATACTACTAGGCCGCAACTTGATAAAACATGGATTGCACGTGCTCATAACTAAAATTGCAGTGCCCTACACTTGCAATTTACATTACATCAAACTGCAATTACATAACTGAATATTTAAGTTGTTTGGTTTACATATGCAGTGGCCTACAGCTACTGCTACTGCTAAGAGAACTTGGTGCAGACATACATACCTACCATATGCTTCATCCATGGTTTCAATTGGATTGTCATTTTTCTTTTTTGTTGCAAGCTGCAAAAAAATAACAACTTTTGAGTCATCCTTGTTATGAAAATTACCATCACGCTTCACAACTAAAATTATCAACACATAAATATTTTAATCACTCACAAAGAGTTCACAAATCCTAGCAATATCAAGAAAGGTGACCCTCTGCTTGAGCAATGGCATGTTCTGCTCTAACTTGCTCATGTGGCCTCCCACTCCTGATATCGACAGAATTGGAGCTAGGTGGCCTTCCCATCTTCCTGTACAGACAAACCCAACAAACAAGACAATGTAGTCAAATCACAATACATAGGAAAAAGTTGACAAAAATATTAGCAAGCATGGCAACATGGTTACAGTATAATATACTGCAAGGTACCACGGACACAAGTACAACTGCATGATAAATGCAGTTCATAAGACTAAAAGCAAAGGGAAAATCAGATCCAACTGTAACGACAAAGGCACAAATGCATTATTCAAACTGGATGTCACACCAAGGTATAGCATTATGAGATTTATGAATGAGTTCCAAAGAATTTCAGATACAACAGAAAAGAATCAAGCAGAACAAGACTTTGAAACCAGATCAATGCCTTAGTTGAGTATGGCATATGAGTTCGAACGGCAGGCTGCAAGGCTGTACAACAGAAAGATATTCTTCAAGTTTCAAAAGGAGATCATATTGGCAACAAAGTATGAGGCTCAAGAACTCCAGAAAGATAAAGTTTATGTAGTGTTAAAATCAGAGTACCATAGGCAGTTTGAGCTCAGAACAAGGAGATACATTGTGACAGTAGACTTGACACAGAAAAACTACAGATGTCTGTGTTGCAAATTTGAAAAAGATGGTATAATATGCTGCCATATCATCAAGGTGCTCACAAACCTAAATATATCTCAGCTAGATGACAGTTATTTCATTGAAAGATGGAGGGCTAAAGAGAGGAAACAGTTGACAAGGCAGAATACTATACCAGAAATAGAGATTGAGAAGAGCAGGCCATTGAGGCACAACATATTGTCAAACAAGTTGAGCAATATTGCTTCAGATGGATCAAGAACAATGGAAACATTCAACTATGTTCTAGAAGAAGCCGAGCGAATGCAGAGAAAACTCAATGAACCAGCAGATGAAGTCAGACTGCAACAATCACAATCTGTTCAACAAAGTGGTACTAATGTTTTGCAAGATGCTAATGATGCAGTCAGACTACCTCAAACAGAATCAGCTCAAGAAAGTGATACAATGCTTTTGCAAGACCCTAATAATGCTCAGAAAAGAGGAAGGGCCAAGAAAGTGACCAGGCAAATAGGAATAGTTGAGGACATCAGAAGCAAAGCAAAAAGCAACTTTACCTGTACACACTGTCGTGAAGGAGGGCATAACATCAAGACATGCCAAAAAAGCATCTTCCTCATGTGCCTAAAAAAACAAAGAAAAGGAAATCAGGTAACACAGAGAAACATAGGTAAAAAGTAAATGTTAGCACTACAACAACAGATGTCACTTCTTCATATGTATATTCATCTAATGTTGTTGATATTATCATGCAGGAGATGTTGACAACACCAATAAATAGTAGCAGTGCAAGTGCAGCAAGCAAACCAAAGAAGGGGAAAGTCAAGAATTGAGAAAACCAAAAACAAGATATGGAATGCTAATAGCTGCAATTACAGTGGCTAAATAATTTATATAATTTATTAGTAATAGAGCAATTGTAAATTCAGTAGTATAATATCTTTAGACCTATAATGAAATGTATCTATCTGAGGCTACTAGAAGAGACTACTGGACCGCAACTTGATAAAACATGGATTTCACGTGCTCATAACTAAAATTGCAGTGCCCTACACTTGCAATTTACATTACATCAAACTGCAATTACATAACTGAATATTTAAGTTGTTTGGTTTACATATGCAGTGGCCTACAGCTACTGCTACTGCTAAGAGAACTTGGTGTAGACATACATACCTGCCATATGCTTCATCCATGGTTTCAATTGGATTGTCATTTTTCTTTTTTGTTGCAAGCTGCAAAAAAATAACAACTTTTGAGTCATCCTTGTTATGAAAATTACCATCACGCTTCACAACTAAAATTATCAACACATAAATATTTCAATCACTCACACAAAGAGTTCACAAATCCTAGCAATATCAAGAAAGGTGACCCTCTACTTGAGCAATGGCATGTTCTGCTCTAACTTGCTCATGTGGCCTCCCACTCCTGATATCGGCAGAATTGGAGCTAGGTGGCCTTCCCATCTTCCTGTACAGACAAACCCAACAAACAAGACAATGTAGTCAAATCACAATACATAGGAAAAAGTTGACAAAAATATTAGCTAGCATGGCAGCATGGTTACAGTATAATATACTGCAAGGTACCACGGACACAAGTACAACTGCATGATAAATGCAGTTCATAAGACTAAAAGCAAAGGGAAAATCAGATCCAACTGTAACGACAAAGGCAAATGGATAAACTTACTTCCTCATGGACTATCAATCTTCTGCATTCTGTCTACTAGTTCTCTTGCAGACTTGGAAAAATTCTTAAACCCCTAAAGAAAACAACCAAATTAAATAAAATACAAAAACAGCCCAATCAAGAAAAGCATGGTTGCATACATAATCAATATGCAAGAAATGGTTGCACAGAATATACAGAACCGGAAAGACAACTAAATGATGAAATCATTCTAGATCAAGAAAAACAAATAACAATTGTTGATGAGGCCATCGAACCTCCTGTGAACTATGCAGTAACAAATACTCTGGTATATTCAGACCAAGCATAGAATTTGTTGAAAAACATAGATGGAACAGCCTCCACGTCTTGGCCTACCTCCACAAACCTTCATCTAACACAAACACAAATCACATAGGACAGAGCACAAAGGACAATTTCTTTCTATGGAAGGACAAGGATAAAAACTTGGTGTGGGCTGACACAAAACACAACAAACATAAGACAAGGTGTGTTAGCACAAATCACAAAGGACAATTTCTTTCTATGGAAGGACAAGGATAAAAACTTGGTGAGGGTTAGCACAATCACAAATAACAAAGAAATCACAAACACAACAAACATAAGACAAGGTGTGTTAGCACAAATCACAAAGGACAATTTCTTTCTATGGAAGGACAAGGATAAAAACTTGGCGACGGTAAGCACAATCACAAATAACAAAGAAATCACAAGAAACATATAACAAGGCGACTCATATTGTCATCATATGATCAATTCAACAACTATCAATGAGTTAAAAAGCAAGTGCTACACAGACTAAATTTAAAAAATGCAAAACTCACATGTTGCCATGGTACTGAGGACAAAGGATCTCAATAAGATGCTGGTTGGACTTTAACTGACCGCGTACCCTCATGGTGCTTCTAGTATCCATGCACAAAAGTCATACTTCAACATCTTGGTCTGTAAGAACAAAATCAAACTCATAATAATATAACACAAGACCCAATTGAACTATCTATAAACAAGAAGACAAGAGGAACATGCACAACCCTCAAACTTCTCCTTGTCTTCCCTATAAAAGGTTAGTAGTACACAACAAAAAACACTTGTAGAGAAAACCATAAAGCTAGAATAATGGGTACAAAAGAGTTAACATCAGCAATCCAACAGAATATTATCATCTTGTTTACTTTAGCCTCTTCAATGTATATTAAAATTTACAACCACTTTAGTATCAAATGCTCTCACCAAACTAGCTACTTCTTTACAAAGTGGCATGCACTCATAGCAAGAACCTACACCCTATATTGACCTAAACGCAAGATCTAGAGACAAGCCTCAAATCATGCTCCCTGATTCAAATTGCCAGAGACCTAAGAAAGAAAAAAATAGAAACAAACAATCAGATTCAAAAATGTGAAGTTATAATAAACAAAGTGACGTTAGAACTAATACTACCTCCTTCACTTTGCATGTACCATCATATGCACTATTGTATTCATTGAAAACCATGTCATTAACAAGTTTGATGCGAAGTTGACTAATATCATCTTCGGTGTACTTCTCCAACATATTCAGATGGACTTCAAAATGCTCTAGATTCTTTATAGCATACACACCACTATCATTGATTATGCTGAAAAAAGAAAAACAAAAAGGGAAAAATAGGAAACAATGGGACTATAAGCACAAACAAAATCCACATGATCTATATAAATCAAAGGACTACATTTCAATCACATACTTATTAGATTGCTGGGGTACAGTTCCAAAGAAGACATGGAATGCATGTAAGCCATAGTCGATATTAACAACTTGTTTCCAGACGGTGGCCAAGTTGTCTAGCTACAAATCAGGCAAAAAGAAAATGACTACACCATATAAAATAGTATTTGTTTCGATGAAGGATATAGTAAACTACTGTAGCACTGAAAATAATGGGAAAAAACTGCCACTGCAATACTGAAAATAGACAAATGGTGCATATACAAATACAAACTAATACTTACAAATTCATCTTTCACAGCTTTGTGGAAAGCTGAGTCTACTCCAAAGCACATTGTGCATGAATCTAAGATTATACACCATCTCAGGCTAAAATACAGTACAACAACATACCACTGATCATGGAAGAGTATTGGAAAATAGAGCTGACAAAATAACAAACATTGTGATTATTAGTAACATCACATAGTAGGACTAGAACACAACATTTATGCTAGTACTCTTTTTCAAACAATAGAGAAGATATGTTACGCACATAGTCGTTGGATGTTAAAGGCCTGGCACGATGAGCACCCTTAAAGCATCTCACAGCAGTCTCAAATAGCTCCTTCTCCTTCTCATCATCACGACCATGATTTCCAATAAGATAATCCTACAATAACAAATTGACCGATATTATTTCCATATAGCGCAAACATATAGTTTACAAAGAATACATCAACGACTACTAACCCCAACTTTAGAGAAGAAGTAATGCTTTCTAGAATCCCTGGGGTGTTTTCTAAGGAACAGCAGCTTGCAAAATGCGTTCACTACAAAATGGTTGACCTTTCTGCCAGGTCGAAGAGAAGATGAAAGTGCACTCAACAAGACAACAACAAACCCATAATCCACCACTTTTAGACTGCAAACACAAAAACAAAACAATTCACAGTGAATTGGTACAAGTATTAACACACGGTGCTGCAGAAGGCTAAGAATGGGAAAATTGTGTAAATTTCAAACTTACTTCAAGTGTTCGCTGCTTTCTCCCATCTTCAAAACAGCTTCATACACATCAGATTCAAGTTTGGACACACTAATCTTGGATTGAGGGATGATAAAAGGGCTAATCTTGTACATGCTAGGCTTTGCAAGCCGTCTAGGATGATGAATAGCAACCTTTGAACTCGAAGACTGCCAAACAGCTTCACTGGACGACTCAAAGTTCAATACAAATCCATTGTTGCCAACAGACTTTGCAGACAAGCAAGGCCCACCAACCACAGACTTTTCACGATGGGATGGAAGACGTGATTGAATAGGTGTCTACAAAACATACAACAAGGAACACATAAAATTGTTCAAAAAATGGAAAAACTAATAGTGTTAGAGCAAGGATCTAATAATTTCAATATATCCTAAAACTGCATCACAAAAAATCACACAAACACAATACGATACACTTACAAAGAAAAAAGAAGGGGGCATTTATTCCAAATATATATACAACACTAGTACTGGTTCGCAAGAGTATGAACATTACTACAACTACTTATACAAGCTATTACATGATCCAAAAGCAGCCCCAACTGCTACCATGTAGCATTGTACTAACTACTTCCCCTTCTACTACCATGTCTCCAAAAAAGATAAAGCAAAAGGAAGCAGGCACCATCACATTATCTCCCACCACAAACTTTCCAGAATGATAAGATTAGGTACGCCTATTTACAATTTTTATAGGATCTCCATAATGACTAACTGCAGCAAGAGGAACAGGTTGACTTGGATCTTCTTCGATCTCAGAATATTCAGTAAAAGGTAAAGACTCCATACGGATAACGTCCTAAAACAACAATAAATACAGAAATAAGACTAGAGAGATCAAAAGTTACATCACAATACAAAATCGATATAATGCAATAGGGAGGATTACATTTTCAACATTCCCATTTATCTTAGTCCCAGCATTTCCAGTGCCAATGGTCTCCTCATTGCTCACATTACCACCTCTAGGAGACGTCGGCTTATCAACAAAAACCCATTCTTTAGATGCAGACCTAGATTTCAAGTTCAAGTTGCTTTTGGTTTCAACCTATGAAAAAATGAAACTAAATCAGGTGGGAAAACATTCCTTGTACATCAAAAACTACTTGGCATCTACAGAAACAAAACAATATACATTTCCAGGGACACCTCCATGGGACATATTAGCACCAACTTTCTGACCTGAAGTAGAAACTCTACTCAACTGCAGCAACAAAGAATAAATAAAATTTCATATACATAATATATAATGACTTGGCATGGGAAGAATAAACAAGATGGAAGAGGACATGTACCATAGACAACGCTCTATCAAGAGGACAAGATGTATCACAAGTTGTACCAACAGGGCGCCTCAAGTTAGGATCTGCAACATAATTTCCTAAGTCATCTAGTTCTTCAAACATTCTGAACGAAGGTACACTAGGGCTATGAAAGAATGGAGTCTTTGTCTTCAGACAAGGTTCCTTGACAGGTGCTTTTCCAGCAAAAAAAATATAAGACAATAAAGAAGGCTGAAACTTAAATGAAATAAAAAAAGTCATATTGCACAATTCAAATACTACAATTGCAGAATTACAAAGGTGCAATTTACTGATAAAGAGAATGCAACATAAAAAATAGGGACTAACCATTAAGATCTTGAGCAGAAACTGCATTTTCATCCAAGTCAGCTCTAGAACCAGCTTGAGCATTCTCCACTCCACAAGGACCAAGACCACTCAGAGAACCAATAGCATTCCTTAGACTCGGTGCTTCTCCTGTTTGTCCTACATAGAGACCATGCTCAAACATGTGTTTGTCCTACATAGAGACCATGCTCAAACATGAGCCCAATTCATATATCTTAGATTTCGTAAAGCATTTTTTTTCATCAGCGGGACAAACCTGGGGCCCTCTCAACTGTACCAACCAAGGGGATAGCAGCGGCCGCATTAGTTGTCTCGCCTTCATGAACAGTAGGAACCAAGGGGGAAGCAGTATATGCACTAGTTGCTTCGCCTTCCTAAACAATAGAGAACAGAATGAAACAAGTCTATTCAGTAGGGTATTTCATTTACTACATCAATACCTAGTAGTGTATATTACTAACAGCAAAAATATGCTGGAACCTATGCCTATCTGATCATGGAATAGCAGAACAGCTACAAAAGCATATAAAAACAAGAACCAAATAATGCAAAACTCACTTTTAGATGGAGCTTTTGACGTTTAGTTGCAACATTAGTAGTTAACTCTTGGTCTTCCTCAATAACTACAGGATTATCCTTGTTACATCCATTTCCAGTTTGATCCGGCACAGTTGCCTAAAAAGACAAAAGTGACCCAACAATTTAGAAAATACACAACTGAAGACAAATAAAATGAGAAATAGGAACATTCACCTCAGCATTATGATCTTTTATGTGACTTAGAGGGGACTTGCCAAGATGTTGAGAGAGTCGAGTCCTAGACGCTACACTATTGGCGCTCGAATATTGTGATGCACATCTTTTCCTCTTCCTTTTACTTATAGCTAAACCTGAAAATAATCATAAGATTATGAACACACATACAAACAAATCAACTAAATGCATAAATAAATGTTACACAACATTTCATGTACCTTCAGCTGATGAGTCTTTGGAAGGAATAATTTCAATTGACTGAGAAGCACGACAATTCTCACCACCAGATCCATCGTATAATCCATCAGATTCAATTTTATCAGTCACAGAGCATTCTTCTTCATTTGTTTCAGTAGGAGCAGCAACTGTATGATGCACATCTTCAATAATGGTATTATTTGCAGCAGTAGCAGCACCATCCACTTCTTTCACAGCTATTTTACTTGTATCACCAGCTATTCCCGCATCAAAGACATCATCTTGCACAACAAAATGTCCTGGAGAAGGCAGTGGGGCTTCATATTCAGCACGAACAGCATCATCATCACCATTATGATGTGCTGGAGAAGGAAGAGGAACTTCATATTCAGCAGGGATACCATCAACAACTCCATCATCACCATCATCATGTCTTGGAGGGGGCACTCTAGCAGCAGAACCCTCAGCCTCATCAGAAGCATCACCACCACGATTAATTACATGAGTCCTATGCATGTACATAAACATCTTAGCAACAAGTGTGCCCGGGCTCCTAAAGCCTAGTCTTGTATGGTGGTTTTCAAAAATATTGCACATGTTATCCATGTCCTGTAATGACAAGTTAATAGTAACATATGAATCATGTAAATTTCATTATACAAGAGTAATGAAATGATCAAATCAAAGGATTGCACAAAGACACATACATTTGTCCTGATGAAATCACAACGTCTATCCAAAGTTCTCCTAAAAAGAGCACAAGCCTCTTCCGGTAGATACTCTTCAGCATAGCATGTGTCGTCGATGGATTTCACCTACATAAAATCAACTCAACCAGTGATCTCAAAAAACCTAAGATCAACTAAACAGGCAGCCTCTGAAATTAATCACAGTCAGACCAACAACATCGCTACAGAAATCACAATCTTGAGCTATGAACTTAATACAAGAATGACACTTACACAGATTTAACTTGCATATTGCACATGCTTATAACTAAAATTGCAATGGTCGTAACTGGTAATTTATATTATTGGTGATTGCAATAAATGCCTTTGATCAAGTAAGCAACCTAAGATCAACACTCAAGATTTTTGGTAGATTTTTTTCATACTAGACAATACAACACCAATGTATATTGGGCAAGCAAAACCACAATAAATAGATGAAAAGTTGTGTTAGCAGAATCAGAAGAGAATTTTTTCTAAGAAAGCATAAGGTCAACATTTTGCTGACAGTAAGAATCAGAAGAGCCTTAGGGCACTAAGACTAAGAAACATTTATACAACTCTAGAAAGATCTAAACTCATGCAGCAAGGATACATGATACATCAATAAAGCTCATGGATACACAACATCACAACTACAAATATGAATTTTTAGGTTCACTACTCACCGGTCGCTTTCCATAAATGTCACCAGACACACGATCATATGAAGCAAAGGTCTTGATCATCGAGCCCTTCCAACAATGGATTCTTGGCAGATCTAGGGGCAGCTGATTACATACTCCAAAGTTGATATAATCAAGATAATAACCCTACATATGATTTCAAAGGCATCACTAAAACATGCTGCATAACCAAAAAACAAACAACTAAATAAAGGGAAAAAATACAAATATAGGCACACTTACAGCTAGAAAGTATCTGCAACCACCAATTGTACTCCGATGCTTCTTTCTGTAGTTTGTAATGGAAGAAAACATCCAATCATAGATGAACTTTGACCAATTCCATTCTTTCACCTTAGATACATCAATCAATGCACCTAGATACTGCGGGCTCGGATAAGTACTAGAATTAGCACAAAGAAATGTAGACAAGGCTACAACCATGAAGTATCGAAGCACGTCATCATCAGATAACGTGCCTCCTACCAACTTGTCCCTAAATGTCTTGATTGTGGGCAAAGAGGGCTCTTTGATTGCTGAAAGGAAGTTGCTCTTCGTAGACTCAGTATAATTCTCCTTAATATCTTCACCATCATTTGGAAGCCCTAAAAAGAGATGGACTGACAATGGATCCAATGGAATCACTTTCCCTCCAACTACTATGTCACTACAACTCACATCTACTTGATCTGCTATCCATTGCACAAAGCCTCTGGGTGCTAAGCAACCATCGTACTCCAGTAAAATTCCAAAGCCATGATGTCTGATAATTTTCTTTTTGCGCTCATCCAACTTTGCTATTATCTTTTCTCCAAAGTACTTGCTATTAAACCTACTTCCTGGTCTCTCTGATGTACCTGTAGCGCCACTCAATTTCCCTTTACCTCTACCTCTAACTGTTCTGATACTCTGTAAAACAATGCAACAAAAAAGAAAATCTGGTTAGGATACTAGAATCACTAAACATGGTGACAAATTTAGCAAAAAACTTGATTAGTTGGCTATGTTTTTTGAACAAAATCTATTCCCTGAAATATCATGCTCATCATGCATCCGCTCAATCGTAATGCTACTGAATTTACCTTTCCAGTCTAGACACCTGAACCCCTTGCTTTCCCTTTCTTCTCAACAAACTTAGCAAACTGAGAATACATAATAGAAACAAAAATACCAGGTACAGTTCAAATGCAAACAGCACTATACAAGAACAAAAGTGCACGATGAGATCAAGCATTCAAGAACAGAAAAGAAAAATAGGCAAGGACCAATGCCACCAGTATCACTCAATCATCTACAGTATAATAATCATGCAGTATATACAGGAACAATAAACTAGCATGGACCCTAAACTACTACTACTACAGGAGTAATACAAAACTAAAATAGCCACAACACGATATATCAGATATTAATAGACAAAGGTTTCAGAACATACTCCACAAACGACTTTTTGAACATGCTTCAAAGTTTTCAGCATTTCACTAGTATCAATATTATCATCTTCAGGATTTGGATCTAAAAAAGGCAACAAGATATATCAAATATCAAATTATTATAATACACAAGTGCACACACAAAAACAAAGTCAAAATGAACTTAGTACCTCGCCATCATTGAAAGGATCAGAGGTTTCCTCTTCTGAGTTGTTAGGAAGATCATCCTCACTCTCACCATTTGTAGACTCACCATCAGAAAGAAACTCATCATCATCCATGGCTACATAACAAAAAATGGTTAATGATCTCATTGCTAGCTACAGTAAAAAACCAATCGAATTGAAATTTAGCAAAGCTCTCTACAGATGAGGGGTCAGGGCCTAGCATGTTAAGTGCATAAGAAGCTAAAATTACTAGTACAAGGACTTCTATATAAAGAAGGAAATTACTAGAACAGGAGCATGATTTTGACCAGAACACCGAGATGCTTGACATGCTGCTTGTGGACAGTATTGCTCACCCTATAGAATTTTCATATATTGTGCAAAGGAAATTTAGTCCTGAAATGCGGAATGCATAGCACTCTCATGGTTTCTTATTAATATGCAGATAGTACAATAGTATAGTACAACACATAATTCAGTTATCAAAATTACATAACAAAGGCACACAAAATCAGTTTTAGGACCACTGACATTCTACATGATTAGATCTAACAAAGAAACAAATCAATGTCAACCAAATAAATGGTGGTCAAAATCCCTGATTGATCTATCAACTCCTAAAATAAAGTCGTTGAGCCGATTAGTACAATCTGATTCCAATCTGGCAGGAAAAGGGGCAAATGGGCGATAGAGTTGCAACAACCCTGCCCAATGCCCATACTCCACAAAGAATGAAACAAATTGTGTCTTAATAAGACACAGCCATGTAATCCTTCCACGATCAGATGCCACATGTGTATCACCTATGTCAAGAGGGTGCACAACGACTAACTGAAATACCAGGAGCCCATAAAACTCCAAAACATGCAGTAAGTTGTGGGAGCTTAAACAAATTTCTAAAATAAACCATGCATGTGAGCTCAAACTTATAAAAACAGATCCCAATATATGCAGTACTTGCCAAAGTCAGGAGACGGTAAAAACTGGATGAGCTCCATGCAATTACTAAAAAATGTTATTGTAACAAATCAATATTGCTCCATCCAATTGTGCAACCTCAAACACCATGTGGTCCATTGCAATTTTGTCAGCTATGTTATCTTAGAAGAGGCCTACTGCATGCAAGAACCAATCACATGAAGAACACAGACACATGCAGACACAAACACAAATCAATTCAGTCCTTACCACCACAACATGCCAACCCTGATATAGTAGTTCAGAAAAATGTTCAGACATATAGTAGTTCAGACATACAAAAGGTTCAGAAAAATCCAGGCGATGTTTCGATTGCAAGCAGATATATAGTAGTTCAGAAAATAAAGTTCCTAATATGTTCAGTCCTCTTTAATCATGTGTATAACGTATCTAACAGAACTAAATAAACAAAAACTGCTAAATGGCAGTCCTATTTAAGCATGTGTATCAGCGAGCACATCTGCACATGCATGGAGGATCGAAATCATATCATAGCATTAGCAATAGCATATATAGCATACATGACGCAGTTGGTGGCTGGCCGAGAGCAGAGCAGCTACCTGTAGCCTGCAGCTTCATCATTCAACTCACAGATACATGTAAGCAGCACATCCACTAAAATGGAAATTGAATACAATGCAGGTACAGGCTACATCCTATGCATCCATAGATCCTGCCCCCCACTACCACCTGTAGAGAAACAATCAGACAATTCAGATGTAGCGATAGTTCTTTACAAATTACCAACTAAGGTCAGAGATAGCGTGAACCACACGAATTATTTTAGATCCACACTCATATAAACATGCATTGGGAGTGTTTGCAGATAGCCAAAAATGGTAATACCATTCTGAAGAAATTTAGTTCTCTGCATGTGAATGGAATCTGGCATAACTTAACCCCTTTCCCCTGCTGATTTTAAATTGAACAGATCTGAAGGAATGGGTGCAAAACTCCAACAGCTCCTTATAATAGGTGCTTTAGCAGCTTGACACAGATAAGGCCAGAGCATGACGTATACTAGATTACAACTCGAAAAAAGAAGGCAAACTAACAATAACAAATGAAGGCATAGTCATTGATCTATGTTCATCAAAACAAATGTAATTAACAAATGATAGGATGAACGTACAACTAGATCGACTGAACCCACATCAGGAAAGGGGATGGGATACATCAACCACCATCAAACTCTAAACCTATGCCCTCCTAGTGCTAGAAGATTGAATCAATCAAACAAATGGATTCCAAATCAGGAAAGGGGATGAGATGCATGATGCAACAGATGAGAAAGAGGAAAGACGGGGGTACAAAGAGGAAGAACAGGAAGCAACCACGCACCATAGGGCATCCCTGGAGCTCCTCGGAGAGATTCAGCAGCATCCATGTCGGTAACGCCTGAACCTCGACCTGAATGAAATCGCCTCTCCCTGCTCCACCATTGCTGCCCCCACCCACCCCCCCACCCACCCACTCTCGGGCCCCCGCGAGCAGCTCCACTCCGGGCCACTGTGGTGCTGAAGTGAAGAACGGGATGCGCCAGCGCCACCATAGTCGGTGCTCCATTTGGCAGGGAGCCGGAGGAGACAGGAGTGGGCAGATCTGGGACTAGGCTCGTCGAGAGAGTGGGAGGGAGAGATAGAGACAGGACATACCACCGATCATGCCGCACGCAAATCACAAACACAAACACAAATCACAAACACAGGGAGGACGAAGGAGGAGATCCTGTCCCCCACCACATACAGGACCACAATCTTGCACCGACATTCTACATGAATAGATCAAACACTCCAAACTGAACTACAGAGCAATGGATAGATCTGGACACACTCCAAACTCTCGTCTCCCCATCGACACCACCATCACAGATGGACAACCGTCGTATGCTGCCGGCAGCGAAGAATAAACATCACCACAAGGCAAATCGCCACAGACAACACCCGATCTAATGAACTAAGCCCTCGAAATACATTCTACTAAACAAAGCCAACTCAAATACCAGATCCAGGCACCACGAAATCCCAAACAAAAATACCTCAACTCAAAGGGAGAGGGAGCCGCGAATGAAGCTACCTGCCGACCTCTGGCAGCGCCGCCGCGACGAAGCCTCCGAACCGGCGATGGAGAAGATCCGCAGCAGGATGGGGAGGACCAAGGACAGAGGAAGAAGAATCGCCCCCTCCGCCCGGACAAGCACCGAGTCCCTTTCTGTCTGGGCACGCGGATCGAGAATACAAACAGTGTTGGGTTCGATGTTTTGTCCATAACCGGTAGCGGGCGCGCTCAACATTCCTGAACCCGCGCTCAACAATACTAGACCCGATAAAAGAAGATGCGGACCCGACAAGCACCACACCTGGCGCACGGATCACAAAGCACATCCAACGGACCACGCATCACCTGAAGAGAGCAGCCAGATATCAGGCGACAGAGACATAGGAAAAGTGATAAAGTATTCGTATAGTTGAATATAAAATAATACTAAATCGGTTCAAAATTATAGTTCGTTTGACTTTTTTTATCCTGAGTTTAACCACTCGTCTTATTCAAAAATTTATGCTAAATATCACTTCTTTTGTTGTGGCTTGCTTTATTAACAAAAGTTCTTCAAAAATGACTTAAGTTTGACTATGTTTACATAATTTTTTTTGAACAAGACGAGCGGTCAAACTTGGGGTAAAAAAAAGTCAAACGAATTATAATTTGGAATGGATGTAGTAGCATCGTATTTGATCATCAGTTATTGTGAGGAGTGGTGGTAGTAGGTATGGATCCGAATGTTAAAATATTTGAAAGATCCGATATCCTCCTGGTACGTTTTAACATCTAGGCCGCGGATGTTTCTTTTTGATGGGGAAAAAAACAGCAGCAGAGACCGAGAGCAATGGCGCGAAAATGCTTCTGGGCCTCACCAGGTCTCAAATAGCTGGTGGGCCCAGTATGTGCACACAGGCCCACTCTATGCTCGATTGCTATGGGCCTGCTCACGAGGCTCCCTTTTCCCGTGTGTGTGTGAGTCCTGAGAGAGTGGGGAAGGAATACGTGTAGCGCCATCAAGCCATGAGAATCTCCGAGGCGGGCACGAGCACGGACGCCACCATTACCTCCCAATCCAACCAACTGCAACCATCTTTTCAATCCAATCTTGTTGCATTGAATAATTTGCATCGAAGATATATGTGAATCCGTGAGAGGGAGGAGGAAGAAGAGGGGCTGAGGCCGAATCCGATCCGTCGGTGAGAAGGGGAGCGATGGCGAGGCTGGCGGTGGCCGCGAGGGCGTTCTCCGCCTCGGCTTCCGGCGCGGGCGCCGGCGGCGTGTCCATGGTGCAGGGGGCGTCTCGGGGCATCGGCCTCGAGTTCGTGAGTCCGCCCCGCCTGCTCCTACCCCCATCCCTCTCTCTCTCTCTCTCCCGCATCGCCCCCTCCGTTTCCTACTTTCCTCCATACTGGATTGCGTTCTGATGCGCGTTCCGCGCTCTGGGGATCCGGTACAGGTGCGGCAGCTGCTGCGGAGAAGCGGTGAAGGCCGCGTCGTCGCCACGTGCCGCGCGCCGGGTTCCGCGGCCGAGCTCCAGAAGCTCAAGGAGGAGCACGCGCCCGGACGCCTCACCCTGCTGCCGCTCGACGTCACCGACGAGAGCACCATAGAGGTACGCCGTACGCGCATAGCCTTTCAGTTTTGGTCAGCAATGCTGCAGCCATGGTTTTTTTTTATTAGAGAGTAGTCAGAGGAAATGCTCATGAAACATTCCTACTATTTGTCATCGTGACTGAAGACCTGATGCATTTTGCCCACATTGCTAACTGATTCCACTTATTTGCACTAGCTTAGTATGAAAATGAGAAAATCTGATTCTTCCATTGCAGGCAGCCGCGGCCTCAATTACAGAGACCCATGGTTCTCTGGACCTGCTGATCAACTCCACCGGCATCCTTTCGATCCCAAACGTGATACACCCAGGTGGATTCTCTGCCTCTTATCTTATCACGTTTGAGCACAGCATCCAAAATTCAGCAAGCATCAGTTCCCTAGCACCTTATCTGAAACCAACTTCCCTGTCACAGAGACTACACTAAGCAAGGTTCAGAAGTCATCCCTGATGCTGGCATATGAGGTGAATGCAGTCGGCCCTATCTTAGTGATCAAGGTGAAATTCAGTAGGCTGCTTCGATTTTCTGTTTCTTGTTCTGGTTGTATCAACACTCCGCTCTGCTTCCCGGTCGTTCACTGCGACTTCACTGATACTAAATGGAGTCTCAATTCATCCTTTTGGTCAGCACATGTGGCCATTGCTGAAGGTTGGAGGCCGCTCCGAGACTGGGAGAGGATTCGCATTGGTTGCAAATATGAGCGCCAGAGTCAGTTCCATAGGAGACAATGCCCTGGGAGGCTGGCATGCATACAGAGCTTCTAAAACAGCACTGAATCAGTGTAAGTGGACACCAAGATGTACTGTTCCATTAACCTGTCCTGAGTTTTTAACAATCCTGCTATGCGCACTAATCTTGTAATCACAGTAATCTACGCTCATCCGAAGTGCTGTGCATTATTCTATCTTGAATAACCTGGCGCTTGTGTGCTATCGAAATTTTATTTGTCACAATTTGCTTACTGAAGTTTGTTGCTCAATCCTCATTCATGCAGTGACCAAGACAGTGTCAGTGGAGTTTGGCAGGAAGGACAACATTGCCTGCATCCTGCTACATCCCGGAACCGTGGACACTGACCTCTCACGGCCATTTCAGAGAAATGTCCCCAAGGGTAAGCTCTTCACGAGAGAGTTCTCTGTACAGAAACTTCTCTCCATCATTGACGACGTCAAGAAAAGCGACAACGGCAAGTTCTTCGCATGGGATGGCCAAGAAATCCCTTGGTGAACGGGCATCACCACTCGTTTAAGTCTATACAGCACAGCAGACACAGCAGACAACAACGTCCTTGATTTTAATTCAGCGGTGCCTTTTTTTTCAACGTGCATTATTTTTACGGGTCCTTTTCATGTTATGACCGACCTAAAGCTCAAGCTGTAGAAAGGGTCTCGTGCAAATGCAAGGACACGAAGGTCAATTCCATTTTTCAACTCCTTTTCAGCTGTTTAGGAATGATGGGAATTGCCTGTTGATGAGTTATTGTAGTCCTTCAATTCTGAGAGGTGTTCTCGTTCTTGATCTATCAATCTGCTCCTGATGCATCACGCTAAATTTCTTGGAATCCACGACCCAGACAACCTGTACAACAGGCTATCTGTGAGTCATTTAATGTTTTGTATGTAGACAACATCAATCATAAATACCATTTTGTACACCATCGTTTTACTATTTGATAGAAAACAGATCAAGCATACCTAAGAAGTATACATAAATATCACGGATCAAGCATACATATAAGAAGGCAAACATGATTACATTATTTTTTAAATGATATCTTACAGGGCAGCCAAAAACAACCTACAATAAAGAAAAGTTGTTCTCTAAGAAATATCACAGGGTTCATTCATCAGTGAACTAAATTGAGCCAGAACTGAATCCTAACAAATCAGGCAAGAATCCTTGATCATTTTCTCCTTGAGTTTTTACACAAGATATGGTAAAATAAAAGTAACATGCATTAAACATTATTTTCTGAAATTAACTATAGATGGATGACATGTGAATTTGATGACATGGGGTTAGCTGATGGAGTAGCTAATTCCCTACTGCATGTTTGGATGGAAAAGTTTGGTAGGATTAATAACCCACTCTCACTTGTGTTATTGGGCCATATAAAATCGAGTCGACCATGAACTCATTTGGGACGGGCCGATTCTAGTACCCATAGAGTTGTTGTATAATCCCTATGATAAGTGAGGAGAGGTTTGGGTGATGAAATCCCCATTCAGGTGCAATGATTACAGATCGGACGACTAATCACGATTAATCGTGATTAGTCGTCCTTATCGTAAAAAGGTGCTCGATAAGGGTTCTCGATTAGTTTGGACCGATTAGAAACCTTATCGTCCGATAAGTTGCGACTAATCACGATTAGTCGTCCGATCAGACACACATGACGACTAGTTGGGCCAGTATATTCAGCTAAAGAATTCGGCCCAGCTAAAGAATTCGGCCCACCTAATAGCTGGCCCATTAGGGTAAGATAAGAGTGAGTGTCTGAGTGACGACTAACGAGTGAAGGAGCTGGCTGCAGCCGCCGCACACGGCACATTTCTCTCTCGCTCTGGCTCTGCTCTCTCTCGCAGCTCCATCTGCAGCGGCGCAGCTCCGTCCGCGGCCTGCAGCTCCCTCTCCGGTGTAGCTCCGTCCGCGGCCTGCAGCTCCCTCGCCGGCGCTGCTCCGTCCGCGGCCTGCAGCTCCGTCCGCCGGCGCAGCTCGTCCGCGGCCTGCAGCTCTGTCCGCAGCGGCGCAGCTCCGTCCGTCGGCGCAGCTCGTCCGCTGGCGCAGCTCCGTCGGTCAAGCGCCAGGGTGCGGACGATCTACGAGAGCAAGCTCCTGGAGCACGACCCCGAGCGCCACCTCGCTTGTCTCCTCCCCTGTCTCGCGCGGACGGCGTTCACGAACAAGGACTGCGGCAAGGGCGAGCGCGAGGCACAGTGGGCGGTAGAGCAGAGGGCACTCCATGGCCTGAACCAGCTCGCCACCTCCTCCTCCTCCGACCTTCTAGTCTGCAGCTCCATCCGCGCCTCTCGCCGGCGTCAGCAGCATCAAGATGAGCCACCACTCTGCCTCCTCTGCCATGTTTACATATATTTACATCATAATATATATAGTATATACATGGTCGATCAGGCCATCTAGGCACAAGGACGACTAAATGTCCGACTAGCCGATTAGACCGATTAGGACCGACTAATCGTCCCTTATCGACGACTAATCGTCCCTTATCGACTTATCGGTGGTCATACGACTAGCCTCGATAATACGATCTGAAAACATTGTTCAGGTGTCGATGAAGTACGTACACCCAGGTGCATATATTAGCGCACGTGGATAGATGTGAATGTATAATTATATGAAATGGGAAAAGTTCGGTATCTTGACCATGAGTCGCACCAAAGGGAGTGCGATGAAAAATTGGTCAAGGTAATTATGGATAAGGTGATACAAACCCGCGCAAGGTTAAATCATGAATTCATGTCATGTCTCTTGGAATAGGCTACGGGAACCTATGGGGGGCTCTTCCTCAAGATACAAGTGATAGTAGTGTTTTTTTTGCGGGTAGTGTTTTTTAAAATTGAACTTGACCTTTTTCTACAAATGCTATTTCAAACAGCAAGACGATATATTATTGATCATTTGATATGACTAGATTGCATTGCTTTGATATATATGCTTGTTGAGTACGGTGTAGTTACTCTTGTGTATTAACTCTCCCTCTTCAGAGGATCCCCAAGAATGTGCACAAGGATCTCTAGATGATGGTTATGCCTATATGCAGATTGGGATGATGACTATGAGGAAGCTAGTTGAGTTGTTGCCACCTCCTATAGTGGATGGGATGAATGAATAATCCCCTTAGATTAGTTATGTATGTCAGGGGCGACGTGCCTTTATCGCTCACCTAGTAATCTAGTTTGGACTTCTATATGAAGGGCTTGTAATAATGCGCAAACATGTGACGCTTATTTAAAGACTTAAGTTCGTAGAATGGTATTATACTAATTATTGGCATCCTCTAGCTATTCTCTGTTGCGAACTTTGTTATGGTTTATTATTTGACAATCTTGTATTTGTTGTGTAATAAATCATAGACCACGGTTATTATGTAGAGTGTTAATGGCTCGTGTCGTCACAAGGTTGAAATGGAGAAAGGTCCACAAGAAAAAGTTCACAGATCAACAACAGTACAATTTCTATGAGCTAATGGATATGATCAAAACAGAAGCTGATCATATGTTTTAGACAATAGTATATTCAGTTAACAAGTCATTTAGTTACCAAGTCATCTAGTCAGAACATTCTAATTGCAGCCTTGGTGAGTTATTAAACCATACTTTGACAAAGACACAATGACTTAGAAGAACATATTGCCATACCCAAGTTCGTCAACCAGAGAATGCCTATCAGATCTAGTGCTTGTACAGAAGCTATAGTTTAGAGTATAGAAGGGCAGAGACATAAGAGCTAGTCACAGAAATAGTCTTGCACTTGAGCATACAAATATATAGCTTATTGATGAATCCAGAATTATTTCTTCTCAAATCAGAAGTAAAATAGATAAAGGATGCAGTTCTGATGCAGCTAGGATCAGGAACAGTTAGTTATATTCACTGATCACAATAATGAAGTTCTGGGGCAAGGTTCAACTTTTTAGGAACACATATTATTTATACTGAAGATGCAGTGCAGATTATAAAGAAAAATATAGAGTTGCAATCATGTTCTGAGAATGGACATACAGGTTAGAATGTTAGAGGTGATACTGCGCCCACCAATTGGGTAGATAAGCTAAAGTATCCATACATCATAATGACAGATAAGATAAGTAGCTCCATATACAGGTGGCGTCCAGTAGTCTGGGTGGAGGGTAGGCTGGTGGAGGGGCAGTCAGGCAGTGAGGGGGCGAGGGAGTCATACTTGTGTTTGTAAGTCGACCTGCTAGGTTGATATTACCGAGTGCCATATCTACCAAAAGGCAAAGGCTGGAATACACACGTTTTCTCCTGGTAGCAAGTGGGAGTTTGCCTGTACTCTCTTCGTTTTTATTTACATGTCGCATTAGGGTCTTATTTGATACCTCTCCAATTTATAATAATCAAATCATGTAGTCAAATTTTGATCCAAACAGGATGAATTGTTATAATCAAAACTCTTGATTACTAAAATCCCATATATAATACAGGTGAGACCAAGTTATAGGTGATTATGGATACTGAAAGTCTAACTTGCCTCCAACTGATTGTCTAATTTGCCAAACTACAAAAGATATGATAGGAATTTCTCACTTTAACCAACCATAACCAATCACCATAATCCATTAACTCAAACACTCTGATTATTATAATCTATAATCATGATTATAATAATCCTATGCATATTTTAAATTATAATAATCGAATTATGATCCAAACAGCTCCTATGTTTATCCTAAGTCAAACATTTATATCTTTGACCATCGATTTTTTTAAGAAAATATAGAGATTATAATAACATAAAATTTATGTTTTTAGATTTACTACGGAAAAATACTTTCATAGTATACACGGTTGTAAAAACCCACAAAGATTTTTCGAAATGAATTATCAAAGAAAGTAATATTTGACTTAGGACAAACCTAACATTACATGTAAAAAAACTACGGCTGCTCAATCTCTACTATAATGGACCGATCAAAATTATACTATGTCCCCCAAGAAAACATCCCCCGCTGAGAGCCTCCAACCATTGTGCACCTAGAAAAATGTATAAAAGAATTCGTTTCTATTAAAATCAAGAGCTAATAAAACACCTAAACCAAATCCGATAGATACGATTCGATGTGTGATGCTAGGCTTCTCACCCCTCACGCAGCCGCACCCTGCGCGCCCCCTGCACGCCCTCCACACAGCCAGGGATTGAATCCCACGTGATTTCTCCTGTAAAAAGAAAAAAATGTCCACAAGCCGTTCCTCCGTGCCACAAAACCCTAGCCTGCTTCGGGGGCGCAAGGCCAAGGCATCCCCGTCCTCCCCCAACCGCTCCTCCTCTTCTATGGCTCCGGCGGCCTCCCCCGCTCCGGCTGGGCGCCGTGGCCGCAAGTCGTGCCGTCATGAGGCCCCCGCCAACGCGGACATCGCGCGTTCGCAGTCACTGTCTCGGGTCCGCGACGGTTTTGGTCAGGGCTGTGGTCGGCGGGCGCGGGATCTGAGCCTCCATTGATGGACTTCTTTTGAGCCACACGCGCTACCTCCATCGTGCTTCAACTCGGGTGGCCGCCAGCCTCTCTCACGCCGCCCACCCTTCCACCGCCCGAGCCTCCCTCGATGCGGCAGTCGGCAGGCTCAGGAGGCAGCACCGCGGATCTGGTGAAGGATCTACTTGGCGGCTGCAGGAGCAGTTCCACCTGAGCAGATCGGTGAAGGATCCGATGAAGGATATACTCCGTGCGATTATGCTATGCAGTTTGTAGGGATGCAATCTAAATTTCTAGGAACTTTTTTCCGGTTTCTCCTTTTGATGTGGCACTATGGTGGCGGTTCTACAATTTCGTTGTGCAGGGATGCAGTCTGAATTGCACTGAATAGTTATCTTGATAATTATAACTTTGCTTGTCTTTTTGCAGTAGTAATATTTCTGCTTGTCTACAATTTCGCTGCGGCACCTGCAGGAGTTCAGGCTCACCGCTGTCGACGGCTTCGAACTCGGCCAGCCGATCAACTTCACTGACCTCTTCAAGGAGGACGACATCATCGATGTCTCCGGCAACTCCATCGGCAAGGGGTTCCAACTTCCAAGGTACACCAATTCTCGCACCTCCATCATCACTGTACTTGGCTACTTGCAATGCTAGCAACAAAAATTATCCCACATTAATCTGCAAGCCTCCGGTTGTATTGTATGTATCATTCCGTTTCTTGGAGAGCGATGTTAGCAGCATTTGCAATTCTTGACTGAAAATTTTATGCCTGGCTGTTCTGTACATCTTTTGTAGGTGGAGAATGGAGAAAAATAAGAATAAATGCTATATGTAAAGGGACCTCAGATGGAATTCCAAATATTTTACATTCGGTCATTTAATTCTGGTGTGTTGATTGCTTACATTTGTGTTGAAAAAACACTTGGATATCCCTTTTATTCCGTCATTCCGCGTCATTGAATACTATATTTTGATGGCTAGAAATATTAATTTTGTACACTAGAGTAATAATGTTAAGAAGACCGGTTCCATTCTTGTGAGTCAATGGATTAGCTTCTATGCTTTGGAATGGTATTTTGTATTTACTAAATTTATTTTAAAGGTAACCTGTTTATTATAAATGGTTGGAATTTGCTTAATAAAATAAAATAGGTATAAATTCATAAATATAGTTGAAAAGAAACTTGAAACAACATGCACCAGATATGCTCCCTCAGTTCTAAGTGCTTGTTACTGTGACCATATACCAAAGGAAATCAAAATTTTCTTTGTTAATAACTCAATCTGGGTATTCCCACACAATATTAGCTTTTCTCCATTATTCTATTTAAAATGTTTCCTGTTGATTTAGTTAGTATGTTGTATTGTGGATGTGACTCTTTACTTGTTGGTACATTGATGTTTTATGCTTTATCATTTAATTATTTTTTTGATAATGACATCAATTAATTATTGGGTCACCGAAACTGATTCAGATTATGTTTTTGATATTGTCAATATTGTTTGTTGCTTCTCGGAGGTAGCGGCAGCGGCGGCTCCAAGCCCTATGTTGTTGTGTCCGCCAGGGCGGGCTATCAGCTGCTGCTCGAGGAGCTTAACGCGTAGCTCATCGACATCAGGCCGCTCAAGGATGCACGGGATGCCATCACGCCTGATCTCAAGGAGGCCAAAAAGAAGGTGGCTGCCGTGCTGTACAACGGGAAGGACAAAAACGGATTCATGAAGAAGCTGACACTAAGGTTTAAGGACCCGGAGAACACCTGTAGATACTTCTAATTGTTCCCCGGTTGGATTGATTAACTCCTTACCACAATTTAATGAACCAACAGCGTGTCTAGCATCAAATTGCTGGTGTGAAAATAAGAATTGTATCATCAAGATGGAAACAATAGAGTTCATTCAGCCCAATCTGTTAGCACACTTTTGATTTGTTGGTCTCCAAAATTTTAAGCCAACAATGACATTTTACAGTATTGTCAAGAGTTTTTCGATAATGATATTTAAGTTCTTTTTTGCATTTGCCCGAATGTTGCCGTAGAGTTAGCACGGCCAATAACATATGTTTCTCATGTTTTGAGTGACATTTTGTACACAAGTGAGTTTATGGGATGCCGAAAGAAGAAGCTATATTGGCATTGACAAATGCCATCTGAGAGTTGTTAGTTCTTTTGCCTTCTCAAAGAAAACAAAGAACTTTTTTTTTTGTTAGTGGTGGCAGGTTTGGTTCATTTTAGTTTTGTTATTTTTTTCTAGACATCACCATAGCGTTAGCATGAGCAGTATCCTAGTGTCTAAAGTGGACCGATACAACGTCCCAGATCCAGTGATCGAGTCCATGGATAGCGATGCCCGTAGACTCTGGCTGCTCACCTGCTCTGATGAATCGCGATTCCGGGCGTTGAAAAAGCAAGCTTTTATGCTGACTATAGTAATATATATATAACGATAATGATATATAAAAGCCGTCCAGGTTTGCTCGGCGCTGCAAAAACCGAGCAGAAAAGAAAAGCAGCGTGCACCGGCAACGAGTGAGTTCGTTGCTCACTTGCTTGGGTTGTGTAAGTTTAATACACCTTGTTCCTTTTTAAAAAAAAAAATATTCCCACATGTTTGTGATGATATGTATTCCCTTTACGTTTTGCAGATAGATAGATAGATATTTAGTTGGTCTCATTAAAACTGTGCCAAGGCTGAAGCATCATCATATTTATTGAGGATTGATTGAGAGGAGAGCAGCAGCGGGTCGTCAAGCTAAGCGTGAATAATCACCATGCTTGTCTCGTTGGCCTTGTCGTTGTTCTTGTGCCATAGAACCGGCAAAGTCGACGGCCACAGCAGTGACATGCTCGCGCTGCTCCATTTCAAGAAGACCATCGCCGCTGCCGGTGATTTTTTTTTTATTTTTAACACTTTTTGTAAACTAATTTTAAATCTAACATTGTTTTTTTCTTCAAAACTAACACTTTATGCCGCGCCTATTGCCATGGCGTGGCGAAACATCTGTGTCGCGTCATGCATGGTGGCGCGGCGGAAGGATGACGTGGCGAAAACCGAGGCCCCTGATCGGTGGCGCGGCAGAGCCGGATAAAAGGCCTGCGGCCCAGTCCCGCCTACCTGCCGCGTCGCCGCGCATTCACTCTGTCTGCCCACCGCGTCCACCCGCCTGGCCGCCGCGCCGCGCCCTCCCGCCACTCCCAAGTGCTGTCGGCGCCCGGCCCTCTGTTGCCGCCTCCCTCCCTCCCTTCCCTTCCATTCCCCGGCCGCCTCCCTCCCTCCTCGGCCTCGTTCAAGGTAATGACACACTTTTTATTTTTGTTTGAATAGTAGATTAAAATATTATGAATGAGAGTTAAGGTTAGGAGAAAAATTATGTTTGGGAACTATGGGCTATGATTTGGAGGAAGATATTAGTTTGATTTTGTCAATGTTACAGTTAATTATTTAGTTAGAAGTATGTTTACCATGTATATTTTTGTTGCTATAAGTGTTGGTTATATTATGTTTACCATGTATATTTTTATTGCTATAAGTGTTGGTTATATTATTTGAGTTGCAATGCAAATGATTATATTTTACATTAATTTGTGTTGTTTTGATTGATGTTTAATTTGAACCATTTTATTATATGGAAGACATGTTTCGGGAGCAGTTGTGGCGAAAACGGGACCGTCCTAGAGAATTATACCCCGACGAGTCTAGCAAAGATGCCCTCGTCCCTCTTGACCTCCCTATCCCTAACTGTGACTGTGGTCGTCCGGCCTACGTGTTTCAATCGAGACATCCGAACACAACGGCTCGTTGCTTCTACACATGCAGTCGTTTTAATGTAAGTAATTGTTTCTGTATGTTTTTTTTCTTCATTTGTATGACTAGGTTACTAATATTTTATTGGAATTTTATTGTGTAGACCCATGAGAGGTGTTTTTTTCTTTCAGTGGATCGACGGTGCAGACAAGTTTGACCACAGGTACCTCCTTTTCGACGATTGGTGGAGAGGGCGACATCCACGAGAGCACTTCGAGCAGTGGGTTCCACCTCCCCCTAACCCCCCTCCAATGACGGCTAAGGAGAAGCACTTAGCCGCAGTTAGACAACTCGAGGAATCTCCTCTGTGCGATTATGGAGATCGAGCTGTGATAAACTCTGAGAATACGTTGGAGTTTGTGTGTCCAAACAAGCATGAAGTAAGTGCAAAATGTATGTGTTGAAATGTTGAGCTATATGTGTTCATGTACTAATGTCACCTTATTTAGGTGTTTTCAATGGTGAAGTGTCGTTTCAAGGAGTGGTTGTATGGTCCTAAGAACCAATGGGCGGAAGAACTGCCAAATGTTAAGGAAAAGAAGAAAGAAAGGGTAATTTACAAAGCACCTCCTATCATGTGCGAATATGGTGTTAAATCCAACTATGGTCAAGTCCCTTCAGAGCTTGGAATAGGCCATTATTGCGGCCATATGGTTGACTATGATGAGGTTGGTTATTTTTGTGGAAAACATGAAATCGTATTTTGTTTCTTTTACTAAGACATATATGATATAAATTTTCGTTTGAACAGAGCACTAGGAAATGCAGGTGAGAATATTATGATGGTTAAGCTAAGTTCTTGGATGAACTGAAGGGGAGGCAAGTAATTGCACGGAAGAGGAGATATGGACCTGACTACGTCAACCTATTCGTTAAACATCACAAAGACAAGATGCGTGAGTTTGCTAGACAGCGCAGTATTCGTAACCCGATCGATGTTGAGCTTGACAAATGGGGATTGGAGAGACGGAGGGTGTTAGAGGAGGAGAGGGCAAGCAAGGAGGCAAGGGAGGAGACAAGAGTACAGATGCAGGTCTTGAACGAGCATGTTGTTGCATTATGTGCCAGTGAGTGCTTGAAGGCCATATTTTT
The DNA here is from genome assembly GCF_019320115.1 of Miscanthus floridulus. NCBI lineage: Eukaryota > Viridiplantae > Streptophyta > Magnoliopsida > Poales > Poaceae > Miscanthus > Miscanthus floridulus. Next base: position 97,562,564 of record NC_089593.1, read on the forward strand.
CGTTGCCTGATTTTAAATGTAATATAATCGTGTTGCAAACTGATTGCATTTTATACATGAAGGGATTGGATGCAGCGAGTACCATGACGGAGAGGTGGCTCGTGCAAGGTATGAGGAAAAGAAGTTAGATGTGCATAGAACGTGAGCTGGTCACACCGTTCAATCACCGATTGTGTTGTCTGATGAGGGAGACGAGGATGATGATGACACTGGCAGACTGAGTAAGCTCATTGCTCTAGCAGAGGCGGACTTACAGGCGGAGGAGGCTGAGGACAACACTGGCAGACTCAGCAAGCTCATCGCTCTAGCAGAGGTGGGTTTGCAGGCGGAGGAGGCTGAGGACGACACTGGCAGACTGAAGCGAGCTCATTGCTCTAGCAGAGGCGGGCTTACAGGCGGAGGAGGATGACGATGTATTCTTCACTCAGGCCGCAGAGGCCGCAGATGAAGCAGAGGCCGCTTACTACAGGCAAAAGGTAGAGCAGGGCAATGCAGGTAACCCTAGCCACATCAATAGGGTTGTCATAGATGATTGGTATTCGGACGACGAGTTGCTTACTCAGTATGTTTCTGATTGAGGGTTTTTGATTACCCATGTATTGTACTATTGATTTTCTTTTGAACTATTGATGTATTGTACCCATGTATCATGTGCTCGGATTACCCATGGTGGATCTTAAGTGATCCCATCCGTTTTTCACCCTCCGACCCATTCGTTCGTCGCTCTCCGATGCATCCAAGTTTTTTTAATAATAGCGAATGCGTTGAGAATTTATAAAATGAACAAAATCGAGTGAAATTATTTTGAATACGGTTGGTTGGCATATATATCTTGCATGTTTCCCATGTATTTTAAAATAGTATCATGTAATTTATGTTATTAGCATCATATCAATGTAAAATAACAAGGCACACGGCGCGACACATTTGGCAGATCGATGTTCTCCTTTGGCGCGCAACCCTAAGCCCAGGTTCTACCGCGCCATAGCCAATGGCGCGGCAGTGACGCGCCAATGCCCACGGCGCGGTAGGACCAGCCTCAATTCCAATTGAACGGCAGTCGCTTCTTCTTCCTCCTACCCTTCCCTACCTTCATTAGATCTGGATGCGGTACGTAGTCATAACCATTATAAGGTGGCCACTGTGTCGGGTCAAGGTATGGCTCGAAGCTCATCTCCTAAATACTAACGGTGTTTGAACACAGATACAAGGGTGACATATATGACAGATCCTCATAGTTGTACCCGCGAACTCTGCAAGGCGTGATCATATGAGAGCAAGGGGCATGCATGATCTGAGGGACGTTGCAACCGCACTCTACCTTTTCAAGATCAATTCGGTAGTTTCGTCCACCATAATGTTCGTCGCCCAAGCTTGTGCCACCCTTGCCCCGTACACTAAAGATATGGCGGCGGGGTCCATACGGCTCGGCGGTGTGCTGCTTGGCCAATTCCTCGGCCTCCTTCAAATGTTCTGCTCCGGCCTTTCCAAAACACCCCTGCTCAGCTATATTCCTCTACGTAAGTTCCCACCTCTTGATAAAATATTCGCTGCACTTATGAAAGGAGAACTCAATAATTTTAGACACAAGCAACGATCGAACTCCGATAAATACACGGTTGAAGGACACTGAGGAGTTAGTGGTCATGATGTCATACCTGAAACCCCCTCATCATATGCTAATGCCCACTGAACCTTCTGTTTCATCTACGCCTCTAAGCAGACCTTTCCTGCTTCATTTACCATCTTGTCTAGTTCTCACTTTGTCTCCTTGAACTGGTGCTCTATACATACACAACATAGAGCCTTTACCTTGTCACATACCTCCTGCTTCCTCTGACATCGCTAGAAATTAGCGGCAAAGTGTCTCATGCACCATCTATGCACTAGAGGCGGGAACCCATCTATATGCTCAGCTGCAGCATTAAGAAGCCCTAGGTGATGATCCGAGATCAAACATATAGTCCGAGATGGGCCTAGCACTTGTACACATAAAAGCCGCATGAACCATAACCACAATTCATTGTTCTCTCCCTCTGCCAAAGCAAATGCCATGGGTACTATCTCGTCCTCAGGATCAACAGCAACAACCATCATCAAGGTGCCCCTATACTTTTCTATCAGGAAAGTGCCATCAACAAGTACGACTGGCCGACAAAACTGGAATACATGTTCTGTTTGCGCGAACGACCAAAACACACGATAGAGGACATGCCTCACTGAGTCCCAAAAACACATCCCTCCGGTGTCCACAAACTATTTCAAGCCAGGGTTGTAGTAATGCATTACACATAAAATGCGGGGCACCCTATTGTACGCTTCCTCCCAACTACCCCATCGAATCACCAGGGCAATTTGCTTAGCACGCTAAGCCTTTCCGTACTTCACATCGTACTTAACAAATCCAGATATGGACTGTTATAAAGAAGACACTGAAATGTCGTTATTGTCATCAATGAGCCCCAATATACGACGGGCAAGGTAACGTGTAGTGAGCTGTTGATGATTTTCCTTCCCCCTATTTGTTAGGCAAGTGTGGGGTTCGACAACTTTACTTATCCTCCACTTGCCATCACTCTATTTCTTTCGTGCATTTAACCTCCACATACAACCATTTTTGCATATCACGTGGTACCTCAACTCCTGGTCTGAATGAGTGACGTTGTACGGCCTATGGTGATACATAGCATAGTCCTAAAGGAAAAGCTTCATCTCTAACATTGTATTGAATATCATCCCCTTCCTAAGGGTTTTTTTCTCATGGTCATACAATGATTTCCTACACATCTGGAGACCGGTGTCACAAACTGCCATATCCGTCATGCTCACATCCCTATAGTTCGGAACGCCCCTAAAAGGTACGTTCATCGACTATAGTTGCTCAAGCTTAGTCGTTGTGTAAGGTGGTGGTGGAATATACTGTTGTGCTTCGCTAATTCTGACCCATGAATCATAAGGGGTATCATTTGCTGCCAAATCTGTGACTAGTCTACCCTGAGCTTGGATACTATGCAAAGCCTCAGTTGGTACCGGTAATAGCATAGTATGAACCGGTACTGGCATGGCATCAACCGATGTTGGCATAGCATCTGTACCTCCTTGGTCATCATCAGAATCGTCTAAATCACTGCTAACTACATCATCGATCCTGTCCTCCTCCTCCCGTTCAAACTCGTTCACATCGAAGTCATTGCTTATACAGCCTACTGCAGTTGAATAAAACTGCTCCTACGTCAACTGACTGTCCAAATCCATGTTACCCTGAGTTGCTTCCCCTTCGACCCCTAATTCTTATTCATTGCCTCCAACACCGTCGATGGACGGGTTGTCTTGGACACCCTGCATTCTATACCCATTCTCCACCACCACCTCAGCCATGGGCACATTGTAACCTTGGAGCACCCTAGTATAGCGGGACCAGTGTGCAGGGTCGCGCAAGGGCATGAGAACATAGTGTGCCCTAATCTTTCCAGTAGCAAACCTTCCCTTCAGTATGAAATCACCGCCAAACTTTGCATTCAAATGGACACAAAGGTCGTTGAAGTTAGGAGGTTCATCAAACCATTCCAATTCTTCTTCCATATCCTCAAACATACCATCTTCTCTCCTAACACTTTCTCTGTATAAAACTCTAACACAACAATTCATCTATAAAAGTATTTCAAGAAACTTCATCAATTCGTCGAAATCGTCGTACGTAATGTCCATAGTAATATTAATACATATTCTAACTATAACTATACTAACTAATCTAATATTAACATCTATACAAGGCTAACTACAACAACTAATGTATAACTAGACTCACTAGGGGAGTACCTCGCGGCAGCGACGCTCGTCCTCGCGGTGGCGGCAGTCACGGGCGCTGCAGTGAGGGCGGTGGCGGGCGCGGCGGTGGCCGGAGGCCGCGGCGGGCGACCGGAGGGGGTGGCGCGCCGGCCTGCGGGCGGGGCAGGAGCGGCCGGTGGCGTGCGTGGCGCGCCCGGCGGCAGGAGCGGCGGGCAGGCGCTGTCGGTGTCAGGCGCGGCGGGCAGGCGAGGCGGCGGGCACGCGCTGTGGGCGCCAAGGCGCGGCGAGCAGGCTGCTAGACGCGGCGGGCGCGGCAGGCGGGATTGGGCCGCGGGCCTTTTATCTGGCTCTGCCGCGCCACCGATCAGGGCGCGTCACTGCCGCGCCAAGATCGGTGGCGCGGCAGAGCCTGCCACGTCACCGGTTAGCAGCTCCCGGTCTTCGCCACGTCATCCTCCCGCCGCGCCACCATGCATGGCGCAGCATAAATGTGGCCAAAAGTGTTAGTTTGGAAAAAAAACAGTGTTAGATTTAAAATTAGTTTAAAAAAAAGTGTTAAAAATAAAAAAAAATTCCCGCCGGTGATCCGAACGGAGCCCGGAAGTCGTGGAACAGGAACACCCTGTTTTGCCGGTGGGACGGCGTCTTCTGCACCCGGAAGCACCCCGGGCGTGTGATAGCGCAGGACCTTAGCGGCCAAGGTTTGTCAGGCCCTATCTCCCCCTACCTTGGAAACCTAACGCTGCTTAGGGAGCTCACTCTCTCCGACAACAGTCTGTCTGGCCCGTTGCCTCCTCTGAACCGTCTCCACAGACTAGAGGTTCTTGATCTAGGCTACAACTCATTGCATGATACGATCCCGGATGTGGTAGCAAATTGTTCTAATTTAAGGACGATAGACCTCTACCATAACAACCTAGTTGGTGAAATCCCCCTCAAACTGGGTCTCCTTTCCAATCTTGTGGTCTTAGTGTCTTACGGCTTTCACGGAACAGGCTGTCAGGAATGGTACCCCGAACCATCAGCAACATCAGTCATATGGAGAAGATCGCTCTGTCATATAATCAGCTGACGGGAAACATTCCTGGCGAGCTGGGGCAATTGCTGGATTTATCCTACTTAGCCCTCGGTGGGAATAACCTGTCGGATGGCAAGTGGCATACCGCACTCTCTTCTTAACATGTCATATCTTCAGGTACTCGCCATGGAAAGCAATATGGTGGGAGGGACGCTGCCGCCTAGCATTGGCGATGCCCTCCCTGATCTCCAAATGCTTGTCCTGGGACGGAACCTGCTTCGAGGTTACATCCCAGCATCCCTAGGCAATGCTTCCAATCTAATGTTAGTAGATTCGTCATCTAACAATTTCGCTGGTACGGTTGGAGAATGAATCCGCAAGCTGATGAACCTAACAATATATCTGAATCTCAATGACAACAACCTTATGGGCCAAATCCTCTCCTCTGTTACTAATCATACTCAGCTGACATTGCTAAATCTGAAGAATAACTACTTCGTTGGATCAATCCCCTCCTCTGTTAGCAATCTTAGTCAGTTGAGCTTCCTATCTCTCGCTAGCAACAGCTTCACCGGGTCAATCCCTTCCTCTATTAGCAATCTTAGTCAGCTGAGTACACTTTCTCTTGCCCAACAACAACTTCCAAGGTATCGTACCTTAAACTGATGCTTCTGCTGGTCTAACACAAAGCGAGCCTTCATAAGGGTTTTATATGTCAGAATCCGTACTGAACTAGTGACGGCCACTACGTGAAAAACGGTTTGCAGCAACGGCACAAATTTTTTGTAGGGGCAGCTGGTGATGGAGCCGCCCCTACAGTGGAGTGCTGGAGACCCACGAGACCAGCCGCCTCTACAAATTGAACAGTAAGGGCGGCTGGTGATACGAGCCGTCCCTACAAATGAGTCGGATTTGTAGGGGCGGCTCACTCACTAGCCGCCCCCGGTATTGTTATTTATAGGGGCGGCCGGTGAGAGAGCCGCCCCTATAAATTCCGTATGTACAGTATCGAGTCACCCCAAATATCTGCACCGCCCGCCCTAAAAAAATCAGCCAGTACCACCCGGCGCGACGAGTTTCTCAGCCGCAGCCGCCGAACCACCCGGTGCCGAGGCACTAGGCGCGCTTGCTTCCCCTGCCGCCCCCATGGCACCGAAGCGCCCGGCGACGGCGGCCTCGGGGTCGGCATCCGAGACATCCAACGCGGAGGCGGACGCGGGCCACCACCAGCCATCCTCCCCGTCCCCGTCCAAGACGCCACCGCCCAACCCTAACCCTAAGTCCGCCGCCGCTGGCCCTACCTCGGTGGTGGAGGACTTCACCCCGGATCCGACTCCGAGGCCGCCTACGACTCTGACGCGGACCACCGCCCCGCATCCCGGAAGGCGGCGGCAGCGTCGTCGCCCTCGCGCAAGCCCAGGAGCCCCAGGCCGCGCTCCCGCTCCCGCTCCCGCTCCCCGGACGCCTCCTCATTCTCCGCGCTGACCCCGCCGCCAGAGACGGCGCTCCGGATCTCTGGCCTCCGGATCTCCTCCCCTTGCTCGACGATGGCCCAAATCTGCCCATAGCCGCAGCTCTGAAGGTGGAGCTTCATCTCCTAGGTGAGTGGCTAGCGGATCCTGTCTCCCTCTTCCTAACTCTCCCTCACCCTCACCCTCTCCCTCTCCCTCTCCCTCTCCCTCACAGATCGATCCTGGTGGGGCTTCTTCCGCAGAGGCAGCTATTGTGGAGCTCAGATCTGCTCAAAATTCTTTCAAAAATGGGTATCTCACTGCTCTCAAGGTCTGTCTATCTTTGCCATCCAGTTAACATAGTTATACTGTCGATATTATGAAGTCTGAATTTCCACTACAATTGTTTAATCCGTACACATTGTTCGGACAGCTATTGTGGAGCTCAGATCTTTGAAATTTATGGTCTTGGTCAAGAAGTTGTTGATCTTGCCTTCTGTGGAAGTGTATCAAAAATTGGAGGTCTCACACTTGACGAGGTAGTTAAAATCAAGTAGCAAATGCCACAAAAATTGTCTAGTATTCCTATCTGCCCTTTTTTTCCACTTTAGCTCTTTTTTTTTGTTCCGGCACACTGTTTAGAAGGCCTCTCCCCTCTCCTGTAGTTGATTTACGTCTTATATCTTTGTGACTTACTAACACTTCTAGCACTATCCTTGTAAAGCTGGGTAGAGAGACCTTATCATTCTGGGTGACGGCATTCTCTGAAGATACTGCGAAGAGGCTAGAAAACTTTGGATTTATCCAATCCAGACCTGGAGGTAGTGTCTATCCTATAACTCATGCTAAATTTTATGTTTTGGATGCATGTAACCTGGCATTTTCTTACAGGACTACATTGTTTTATCATGATGTGGTTTTTTCATGATCTTATCTGGTTTTGGTGTGGTATTGTATGCTATAACACATACTATTGCATCACTAGTTTGTGAATTGTGATCTAAGTTTATTTCAGCTTTCCTAGAGATTTATCAATAAAGAAGTGTCTCCGTGCCTCATCCTGTCATGTAGCATGACAATTTTAAGCTGTACTCTAGCACATTTATTTTACTTGTAGAGATCTCTCTCCAGCCGTACTGCCTAGAATCAACTGCATAGCTACGCTTTTTTTAGTCTAGGGCCTTGTTCACTTTGCAAATTTTTTGAACCTGATGAATAGTACCACTTTCGTCTTATTTGGCAAATATTGTCCAATCGTGGACCAACTAGGCTCAAAAGATTCATCTCGTGATTTCCAACTAAACTGTGTAATTAGTTATTTTTTTTACCTACATTTAATACTCCATGCAAGCGGCTAAAAATTGATGTAATGGAGAGAGAGTGAAAAAACTTGGAATTTGGATGGCATCTAAACAAGGCCTAGATTTAATGCCACCTTCTATCTTTCCCTCAAACATACTATCTTTTAGTCAGTACAGCATAGTACTTGTTAGACGACATGCCTTGGGCCTTGTGGCCCAGGTATAGTCAGCCAGGCAATGTGCGGCCTTGGACTCCAAGTCTGGCATGTATTGTAGATTGACTTGTATTTGGTAAGGGATATCGGAGGACGGCTCTGTTTCTATAAGATGTCCCTGTCCCTACCTATACATATACATGTACCATGTATCTCTCTAATCAATATATTAATTCTTGCTGTATACTCTGGTTTCAGTACTGAATTATGTTTTTCTTTTGAATAGGTGAATACCATGCGAATAATCCTGAGATGACCAAGCTGCTGCACAAAGCAATTCGTGAGAAAAGAGATAATGCGTACACTGTCTACCAACAACATCTTGCAAGCCGTCCTGTCAATGTAAGTAGTGATCCTTCAGGTTGCTAATTATTGAATTTTTTTTTTGGTTACCACGAAGCTCATAGTGTCTTTTTTCTGTAGGTTTTTCGAGATCTTCTTGAACTGAAAAGTGATCGTGCACCTATTCCTATTGGCAAAGTGGAGCCTGCAACCTCCATTGTTGAACGTTTTTGTACTGGTGGAATGTCCCTCGGAGCCATTTCAAGGGAGACACATGAAGCTATTGCAATTGCAATGAATAGAATAGGTGGAAAATCTAACTCAGGAGAAGGTGGTGAGGTGGGTCATATAAATTCCTTTACAACATAGCTGATTATCTCTGTCAGGCTTTTCAAGTGGAATCTGCAACACAGAATTGCTTATGGACTTGTCATTTTGCACAGGATCCAATCCGTTGGAATCCCCTCACAGATGTTGTAGATGGTTATTCTCCAACACTTCCTCATCTCAAAGGTCTTCAGAATGGTGACACAGCCACAAGTGCCATTAAGCAGGTGGATTATCATAGTTCATTTCTTTTCAAGCATTTCTTTTGATAAGTTCTCTTAGTTACATGGACTAACTTGACTAATGGCTGTCCACTAAACCTGATTTTCCAGTATCATCAATCAAAGCAACTCATCATTCCATGTTCATGAAACTAGAACTGTATTTATGGTCCATGCACAGCCTTAACCTGTCTAAAATGAAGTGCAGTTGCTAGGAACCCAAGTTTTATCTGCTTGGAGCACTATTATTTATATTATCTAATTTGCAGATAGCTGATGCGATTGAGAATGAGAAGGAATTTTCAAGGCATTTCAAATCTATAATGTCGAAAGAGCTGTCTGTGGTCAGGTAGCAGGTGTGTCTGGAGAAGAATAAGAGCTCATAGTATTATTTTTTCCCGATGTGTAGCTATTAGATCTAGTTGAGTACTTACTACATTCATTTTTAGTCTTCGCAAAGCATCTGAAAACTTGTCTCAGATTTGCTTATCAAGCCTGACCAACGCCCATCTTACATGTAGTTCAAACACAGATAAGTCATGATGGAGTTGTGCATGAGAAATATATGTTCTGGTCGAATTTGAATTGTAAATTTAATTTTTTTTTGCGGAAAAATGATTTGTAGGGGCGGTTGGTACTGTAGTCGCCCCTACAAATCGATTTGTAGGGGCGGCTGGTGTTCCCAGACCGCCCCTATAAATCGATTTGTAGGGGCGGCTATAGTACCAACCGCCCCTACAAATCGATTTATAGGGGCGGTTGAAAACACCAGCCGCCCCTACAAATCGATTTGTAGGGGCGGTCTGGGAACCGCCCCTATAAATGCATGATTTGTAGAGACCCTTGCGTAGGGGCGGCTAGGCAAACCGCCCCTACAGAGCCTCTGGAGCCGCCCCTAAAAATCGTATTCTACGTAGTGGGCCACATTCAGCTTCTGTTTATGTCACACTTCTACCTAGTACAGGATTGGATTTTTTAGGCAATATATACAAGTCGTATGTGTATGCCATGTAAACAACGCACTACTAGAGAACAGACTTTAGAACGATGTCCTAATTTGGCATTAGCCTCGGCATTTTTTGCCCCCAAGACTAAAGGTTCCTGCCCAATGGTCGTTCGTGGGGCAGGGATCTTTAGTCCCGGTTTGGGTGATGCCTCGGGAATAAAGATTAATCTTTAGTCCCGGTTTGGCCCCCTAACCGGGACTAATTATCCTGGCCTATAGACCAGCTCATTTCTTCCTCCCCGAGTCCGAGCCATTCCATTCAAACTCACTGCCTCTGTTCTTCAGCTTGCTGTTGTTCTTGCTCTCTCCACCTCCATTGGTGTTGCTCTTCGATTTTGGAGGTAACAAACTTAATCCTCTTATGTTTTATCAGTAGCTTATCTCATTTTACGATGTAGATGCATGCGTAACTTTATATGTTGGACTTTATTATGATTTTATGTCATTTTTAGCTCAAAATCACATGATGATTTGCATATATGTTTGGATAAACAAAAGTTAAATTAGTTCATCAAAATCACTTATAGTTTAGTATTGCTAGTATATGTAGTACATTTTATGGTTTAGTTAGATAAATAAATATTTTTATTTTTTTAATATATTACTTTAGAAATGAGAAATTTACAATAGTTTGCAAAAATAAGTATAGAAAGTAACTTGATATGGTGGATTTGATTATGATTTCTATGTCATTTTTAGCTCAAAATCTTGTCAGAAGATTATGAAAGAAATGTCTGAATTACACCCTTCATAGTGAAGAAAGATCCAAGCATCATGTTAAATGATGAAGACACTCCATGGTTACGACAAGATCATAACCAAGGGTCATACGTCAAGAAGAAATTCATTGTTGTGCCCGCATGATACAACGATGCATGTTTAATATATTATGTTTTAGAGACAGATATTATGTAATATGTTATGACTTCACATTGTAATATGTTTAATATATGTTTCAAATTTCATAAGTGTATGACATAGTTTTAGAAAGTCTATATGAGATTCAAGAATTTGTGACTAGTGTTTGATAAAACTTTCTCAAATGGGAAAATGAGCTATGTAACAATTGTAGATCTTGCTGAGATGATCAAACTTGGTATTCAGAGTTTTTTCATCTGAGGTCATTTAGTGTCTCATTTGAGTAAGTTTGACCAAGTCAAATTTGGTCAAATGAAAAAACAACACTTTGACTCTAGTATTATAAACTCTAAATGACTTCAAATTGAAAAGTTTTGAATACCAAGTTTGTTAAACTCATCAAGATCTACAATTGTTGCTTTGGTCAACTTTCCATTTGAGAAAGTTTGGATGGTTCAAATTTATGATTTTTAAATTTCAACGCCTACAAACTAGTTTTCGGAACCCTAAATTGTCTCAAATTGAAAAGTTTTGAATACCAAGTTTGTTCAGCTCATCAAGATCTACAATCGTTATATAGGTCATTTTTTCATTTGAGAAAGTTTGAATAAAATGTAGTTTAAATTGCACAAGTGTGTGACATAGTTTTAGAAAGTCTATATGAGATTCAAGAATTTGTGACTAGTGTTTGATAAAACTTTCTCAAATGGGAAAATAAGCTATGTAACAATTGTAGATCTTGCTGAGATGATCAAACTTGGTATTCAGAGATATTTCATCTGAGGTCATTTAGTATCTCATTTGAGCAAGTTTGACCAAGTCAAATTTGGTCAAATGAAAAAACAACACTTTGACTCTAGTATTATAAACTCTAAATGACTTCAAATTGAAAAGTTTTGAATACCAAGTTTGTTAAAATCATCAAGATCTACAATTGTTGTTTTGGTCAACTTTCCATTTGAGAAAGTTTGGATGGTTCAAATTTGTGATTTTTAAATTTCAACGCCTACAAACTAGTTTTCGGAACCCTAGATTGTCTCAAATTGAAAAGTTTTGAATACCAAGTTTGTTCAGCTCATCAATATATACAATTGTTGTTTTGGTCAACTTTCCATTTGAGAAAGTTTAGATGGTTCAAATTTGTGATTTTTAAATTTCGACGCCTACAAACTAGTTTTCGGAAGCCTAGATTGTCTCAAATTGAAAAGTTTTGAATATTAAGTTTGTTCAACTCATCAAGATATACAATCCTTATATATGCCATTTTTTCATTTGAAAAGTTGTAGAATAAAAATACTATATTTTCTTTATTTTTATAGGTTCAACAAAAATTTCCTGTCAATTTTGGTAAAAACTGAGAAAAAATTGAAACATTGACGTTACAATAATGTGATAATAAATTTCCTGTCGAATAATATTAGTTTTATTAATTTTAAGTTATAGATATATTTTTGCATTAACAAAATACTTAGTATTAGTAACATTTATATTCTATATTCATAAAAGAAATTAAAAACTTTAGGTTACAAAATTTTCCTATTTACAATAAATAATTAGTTAATCAATAGTATTTTTTAAAATAAATATTGCAAAGTATTGAAGTTGTTATAGAATTAATTGATTAACCTAGTATTAAACAAGGAGAACAAAATCAAAATCCTAGTCCTTTCCAATTACTCTGGCGGGCTGTCAAAATTTTCAGGCCTTCAGTCCTGGCCCAGGTCAGGAATCGGGACTAAAGGGTGGGCGGAATTGCCCGCCCAAAAATACCTTTAGTCCCGGCTAGTAATACCAACCGGAACTAAAGCTCCTTTAGTCCCGGCTTTTAAGCCGAGCCGGGACTAAAGGGTTGGACCTTTAGTCTCGGTTCGGCTTACCAGTCGGGACTAAAGGGTCCCGGCCTATATATATCGAACGGTTCTTGTTCTGTTCATCTTCAACTTTTCGATCTACACGTCGATCATCGCCGCCGCCACCGCCATCTTCGATCTCGCCTCCGTCGCCCAGCCCCGCCCGGCCGTCGAGCTCGTCTCTGCCGCGCCGCCGTCGTCGTCTACCCCCACCCGGCTCGCATCGCGCGCCGTCTCTCCGCCACATCCTGTCTCCGCCGCCGCACCCGAGCCCACCCTCCATCGCCGACCGCTTCCCGCCCGGCCTCGTCGTCGAGCCCCGCCCGGCGGCCGTCGAGCTCGTCAGCCGCGCCGCGCCATCGTCGTCCCTCGCCCGGCCGCGCCAATCCGCCCGCATCGATCTCGTCGTCTCCGCGGTACGTCATCCTCGCACGAGGTGCTCATCTCGGCCCCGTGGCCGGCCAGCACGCCCTGCCCGGCCCGCCATCTGCCCCAGCTAGCCTGCTAGCTAGCTGCTCTTGGCCATATTTTTTTTACAAAGTTTCTAGTTTTTTTAGATTGTTTTTGATATATATGTTAGATTAAAATGTATGTTAAATTTAATTACTAGTTTATTTAGATAGTTTTTAGATAGTTTTTGATATATATGTTAGATTAAAATGTATTAAAATTTAATTAGTAGTTTATTGTTAGTTTTTTAGTTAGTTTTTTAGATAGTTTTTTATATATGTTAGATTTAAATGTATTAAAATTTAATTAGTACTTTATTTAGATAGTTTATTTAGATAGTTTTTATTATAGTTTTTGATATATGTTAGATTAAAATGTATTATCTATTACTAGTTTATCTAATTTCATGTTAGATTTATTTAATTGGATTTAGTAATTATATATTCTATCTCTCTATATATATGTTAATTAGATTTAATTTTGATTTAGTAATTCTATCTATGTATATATGTTTATTATATTTAATTGGATTTAGTAATTATTATTCTATCTCTCTCTATATATGTGTTAGATTTAATTTTGATTTAGTAATTCTATCTATGTATATATGTTAGGTTTAATTAGATTTAGTAATTAATTCTATCTAGATATATGTGTGTTATTATATTTAATTGGATTTAGTAATTATATTCTATCTCTCTATATATATGTTAGATTTAATTTTGTTTTAGTAATTGACACATGCATATTTTATTAGTAATTCTATCTCTATGTCATATGCATATTTTATTTTAGTAATTCTATCTATATATCACTTGAATATTTTATTAGTAATTATATATATATATGTATTAATACTTTTTCTTTTATTTCAAATGCAAGACTGAATGGTTGAAACAAAGGGTCATGCAAAAAGACCATCTAAAAGCAGTTCAAGAGTCAATAGCAGGATTTCTTCTAGAAAAAGTGTTAAATCCCAACAGCGAGTTTTACTTTGATCCTAAGGAATAAATAATGTAAATTAAATGTTTATTGATATCCTTATTTTCGAGAACAAGATTATGAAAGTGTTGTATATATACATATATATCTATAATATATATAGTTTCATACTTTATTCGAATATAATAATGCTCGAGATGAGAATTAGATGTAATTATATGCGTGCGTGTATTTATATTAGCAGCGTAGAATACGTACATAAGAATATATTATATATTAAACAAATATGTGTAACTGAACTGAAAACAAATTAAACAAAAAAGAAAAGAAAAGAAAAGGAACCTTTAGTCCCGGTTGGGGTTACCAACCGGGACTAAAGGGTGCGGCCACGTTTGCTCGGCTGAAGGGCCTTTAGTCCCGGTTGGTAACACCAACCGGGACTAAAGGTCCCTCTTTAGTCCTGGCTCGATGACCCAGGACTGAAGGTTCCACCTTTAGTCCCGGGATTGTTGTCCCGGTACGGTAACCGGGACTAAAGACCGTTACCGCTCGGGACAACAAGGCCATCCTGTACTAGTGACGACAAAGGCACTCAGAAACCCGGCGAGTATTTGTCGTGGCTACTATATATGTAGTGCTAGTGTGTGTACCAAAGGGAGCTCTCTATCCGTTTTGTGCACTGTGTATCCATACGGTGTATACGTACGTGTAATAATGTACTTAAAAATTGGGACCCGGAGCCAGTGCACCGGCTACTGAAGAGAGACATGTATTAACTAAATTATATTCCATTTCTTTCTCTCTCATGTTCTTCCTTTACAACATTTTCTTTTTTAGCAAATTTACTACATTTTCCTCTACTTATATCCTGAAAATTTTCTTGTTATCTAGTTTATCTCATCCACTAGTAGAGAAACGACTTTCGGTTCGCACCTTTAGTCTCGGTTGTGTTGAGGTTCGTGACTAATGTGAGCATTAGTCCCGGGTCTAAATTTCACAGGCACCGAATGCCCTTTTATCTCGGTTGGTAACACCAACTCTAACGTTTAGTCCGGCTTGGTAACATCAACTATGACTAAAGGGTGACCTTTTAGTCCGGGTTGGTGTCACCAACTGAGACTAAAGGTCTTCCACCCGGGACTAAAGGTCCCCACGGGTGAATTCAAAAGGAGAGCCTCTAGGACTTTATCAAATGTGGATTCGAATCTCACGCACTGCAAGAGAGGTCTTCGGGATTTAAACTATTTTTTGTTTTGAGGATGGGCTTTAGTCCTAATTGTGTGACGGTTGGGAAACCAGGACTAAAGCCAGTTGAACATGAGGAGCAGGCGACCAGCAAACAAAACACCCTGAAAACGTTTTTTTAGACGGTTCATAAGGGGAGCTATCTCAAGAAATCCTCTATTTTAGAGACCCTTTTTTACAATCTACACCTACAAATTAATTTTTAGAGACAGTTTGTAAGCACCTCGTATAAACTCATCTAGATCTCAACAGTTGATAACTTTCTATTCAAGTTCGTTTAGGATCCAAATATCCACAATCCCAAAAAAACGCCGCTTGATGAAATCGACGAGAACACAATAGATCTACACATCTAAAATTTGCTTACAGCCCGGCTTCGTACAAAAGCTAGGGTTGACCCAGAGAAGACAGTAGATGTAGCACATCTCTCATACTTTTGTCCTCACTTATTATAAAAGGGTTGATCCAGAGATATTACATTTGAGCGACAAGGATTATAAACTAACCCTCATCTCCTAAATTTTTAAGACGATACTAAACTCACCAATTACAACGACATATGAGCCAACTGTCGAATACTTAGTCATTTTACGGCATGCTTTAATCTAGAAATAAGACATTATTGCATACATCATGACACATATGAACATGAGCAATCCACTAATCCCATATGCAGATATGCTACCGGACCATGTAATAGCAGATTCTAAAAACAGATCCATGGCATATATAACCAAATATGCGCTAGAGATAAGCTTAGTTTGTACCCTTGAGTGGACCCAGCTGGAGACAGGGGGAACACTGTTACCGTCATCAGACTTAGTCATGATGGCCTGCTTGTGAAGTAGTCTGATCTAGGCACGACACGGGAATATGTATGCAGTGCAGTCCCACGAGCGGTCGCTAGAAGTAGCTGAAGTAGTCATTCGCTCAAGGAAGCCCATAGTAGCTGGATCGGCTCGTCGAGAATGAACGAAGATAAAGAGCAGTCGCACAGATGCGCTCCCAAAAACTTGATCGCCCACCTACTCGTTGTAACACCCTAAAATTTGTACTTTTGAAAATAGGATTAAAATAATTTATTTATGAATTTTTGTGCACATGAAATATAGAAAAAAGAATATTTTTCATTATATTAAAATTCATCATAAGGAGTAGCAACATGGATGTGCATATATGCCGGTGCATTTAATTTATTGCAATGAGTGGTTGAATCCAAAATTCAAAATGAATTCAAATCGTTTTTGAAAATAAGTTTGAAAAGGGCTATGAAATAAAAGAAAAGAAAAAAGAGAATTGGAAAATAAAAGAGTTTTCAAAAGTTTGCAAAAGTTCAGTTTTGGAAACCTCCCAAAAGTTCTCATCTTAAAAAGTATATTTGAAACTATATTTGAATTTGATTTGGATCATATTTGAATTTGGATTGAAAAAGGAAAATAGGAAAGGTTTGAAAAATGAAAAAAAAAATCTTCCTCAATCTGGCCCGTGGCCCAGCCAAGCCAATCGGCCGCAGGCCCAATTCGCCCGCCGGCCCGCTCAGCGGCAGCATCCCCGCTCCCCCTCTCCTTGGCTCACTGCCATCCTGACCTCGCAGCCGCAGCCACACGGCCGTGCGCCCCGTGCGTTCCCTCTTCTCTCTCTGGCTGTCACTCCAGCCCCGCACCTGCTCTCTCTGATCCGTGGGCCTGCATAGTTAGTCATCCCCTACCTCCCGCTCGTCCCCAACACAGACTCTACGCCGAGTCAGTGTCCGCCTCTACGCCGATTCCTCGGCCTTAGCATGGGTGCCAAGCCCCTCCGTCTCATAAATAGTCGTTCCTATGTCGTGCTGCCCTACCTCGAGCCCTATCGTGAGCCACTACTTCGCCTTGAGCCCTCGCCGCATGCTGAACCCTAGCTCGCCGCCGTCGCAGCATCCCCGTCACCTCGCCGCTCCGCCATTGGTCTAAGCCGCTCCCCGGCCTTCATACCTCGGTAAGGAAGCCCTTGGTGCCCCGCTTTTGCTCTCTCTTCCTCCTTCTCTGTTCGTACGCCACCTCCGAACCATTGCCGACCGCCAAACCGAGCTCACCGCCATATTCGTTTATCCCCTGCTTCAACTGGTACCACAGACGAGTTCGCCATCTCCCTCTTTGTCTCCCAGTGCTTCTCCCGGATCGAACCGAGGTCCCTAGGGCCTTCATCGTGTTTCTTCGGCGAGAAATCGCCGTCGTCAGCCATGTTTGTCGCCGCCGATGTCACTGTGCCAGTGGCAATTCTCTCTCTCCCTTCCCCTTCTATTTCCCACTGTCCAGATCTAATCCAACGGCCCAAGTTAGCCCGTACCCCTTTGCCCTTGTCTTTTTGCCAAAAAACCCCTCGGATTTTTAATATGGAACCCGTCGTCCCTATAGTTTTTCTAAAGAGCCCCTGCTTTTTGATAAAATAGTATCCGCAGTCCTCCTGCAGATCCAAAAATTGATTTTATTTATTTTAAATTCAAAAATCAAGTTCCATGTATTTACAAAATTGACACTATCTTCATTAGGCCATATCTTCTTCGTTTTAACTCTGTTTTGACCCGTTCAAGTTGCATTAGATTCATAACAACATAATCTACGTATTAGTATCAATGTTTTCAATGTCAAGAGCTCTAGAATTTTATGGTTTAATGCCTAACTTGAATAATAATTATGCAATTGGATTTTTCTAATTAATGTAACTTAGGCTTTTCATCTTGGTCAATTATATGATTAGTTTTACCTTGTTTTTCTAAATCAAGTATAATTTGACTTAACTCAATTAAGGTATTTCTTTGAAGTATCTTATACATGTTTTATATAGCTAAAATAAATAAAGCCTATAGTTTCTTTTCGAAGCAAATCTATCGGTAGATGTATCTTTTTCACCGTAGCTTCGATTAGCGTGCTTTTCATGTCTGCGTGATCGTAGCAACGCATAAATTTGATTTCAAAATTCTTTTTCACTGATTGGTGTATTGTTCTAATATAGTTATGTTTGAATGCTATGCATGTTTGTTCGGATGCTTGTGTGGTGCTTAATGATCTTGTTCAGTCGGTGAGTTTTACGTTGTGATCAAGAAGCAGTTCTTTGGAGGCTACGAATCAATAGAAGAATGATCTAAGTTTAAGGCAAGTATAGCATATGATCTTCCTTGTTGTTTTATACACATTTAATCATTTAATTCATGTTGTATGTGTCTACCTTGATTACCACTAAGGATTTCCTAGTACTTTGTTACCTCGTACCTTATTACCTATGGGATATTGCATTGGGTAGTATGATGCTAGTGCTCAACTAAAGCCATGATCTTGTAACTTGACTAATGGTATATGCAATAAACATTAAAAGATGCTTTTTAGCAACATGAAACCAGGGGGCTAGAGCATTGGGCTATTTTTATGGTGCTCTAGATTCCTCTCTCTAAGGACTTATCTGTAAGTGATCATCCGGAACTTACAGTACAACTGTGAGGGCTACATGGCTCTAGCTTTAACTCAGTATGAGGACCTTTTCTAGCTTATTAGTGGTTACCTTTATGGCATAAGAAATGGCTTGCCGAATCGGGTATAGGACAGCCTCTATCCCCTTGTGTATAGGCTTACGTGTCATTGTGCCATCGGGAATGGGGTTCCTACATCTGTTTGTCGAGTGAATCTAATAGCCCTAACTTGTTAGATGAACCTTTGAAAGGCTTCATAGTGGACCCTGCTGACCTTCCTTGAAAGTGGGTCAAGAGATTAGCTACCTCAGGCGAAAGGGTAAATCATGACTCACAGTGAAAATGTACAACCTCTGCAGAGTGTAAAACTGGTATATCAGCCGTGCTCACGGTCACGAGCGGCCTTAGAACCCTTATGGAATAGATGATGAACAATGATGATACTGATGATGAAGATGCTCACTAATGATTACTGTTATGCTATTCATTATTCATGTTCACCTGATCATGTGTTTATATGGGCTTGTGAATAAACTTATTGCCACCCTATTGCTAAAATCATGACTCATTAAAAGCTAATCGCAGTTAACCAGTGTCAGCCTTTTGAGCCTCATGAACCCCATGTTATATTTATTGAGTACGACATGTACTTACGCTTGCTTTACTTTTTAAATCTTTAGAAAAATCCCGGATGGGTACTAGATTGCTAGAGTTTAGAGGAATTAGACTTGTGATCAACCAGTCAGTTGTCCCTGTGGAATTAGAGTCTTCACCCAAAGATCAGAGTTGTCTTTCCACTGTTTGCTATATAAGGTTATGTCCTTTATACTAAGTATGTTATATATTAAGCATTGTCTATTGATATTACCTTTATTTGTAGCTATATGTGAGATTTGACTTCCTGGGTTCACATATGATGTGTATCTGGTTTTGTTCTTAAAACCGGGTGCTACACTCGTGCAGGTACACGAGCGGACAAAGCTTGGGAACTTGGGCCGGATATTGCAGTGCTGTCTTTAAGTAGCGTCTACACATAGGGGGATGAACCTAGACTGATTCGCAGAGAGTTAGAGTGGTAACTTCGCGTCTAGACTCCTTGTGATAGGCTCACGTGACTTTACTCATTTGCCCTTCTACGCCCACCCATTTATCCGTTATATGCCCCTAACTGACCATTGTACTTAGCCGCAAAAGATGGCTCAACACATCACGTCCGCTCAAGACCGTGCCGTGATAGGCTCACGCGACTTTACCCACACTACAAGAGATGTGACCTTCTATGACGATTATATGATGACGACAGAGCAATTTGTCACTAAAATGTTCAGATAATGATGATTTTCAAGAGCCGATCTTAGTTAATGACGAAAATATTTTACCTGTCACTAAGTCCAATTCAAAATCGTCATTACCTATTTTGGCATCGTGGTTATGACGGATTTATATGACAAATGTTCATGCGTCATAGTTATTCATTGAATAAAAACAAAAATTGATGGCTAGATTGTTCTCACATAATTTATCATATTACAAAAGTCCTTTGCAATGTTAATTTCTCACCTTTTTTGAACCCATAATTCTATCATATCATTATTAAATACTAACTTCTCTCTACTTTAATGATAAATTGCACCCTAATATTCCTTTAAAAAGCTGCAAATGGCCTCCCCGCCAACAATTGGCGCAAAAAAATGATCGTCGGCCAAAAAATTTGTCTCCCCGCCAACAAAAAAAATTGCCTTCCTGCCTCCCCGCCAGCCTCTCCCTCCCCCGCCATGTACTTAAATCAAGGGTATTATAGTAAACTTCCTATACAAGAAGTGGAACCCTGGACATCCCAGTCTGATTTCATCCTTCCCCTTTCCCTTGCGCCTCCAGCCGCCACCCTCTCCCCTTTCCAGTGCCTGCGCCACCACTCCCCCTCCACCTTCGCCGCAGCCCTTGTTCCATGCTGAAGCCAGCTCCACCATCCTGCTCCAGCCGCCACCACACCCTCTCCCAGCCGACCACTCTTCCTTCCTAGTGCTGGGCGACGAGTTCTGCTCCAAATACAAGATGCCTCCTGGGAGAAAGGTGCAGACTAACAGGACAGCTGAGACGCCCACATGTAATTCCTCAAGTTTGAGCGGAACAACGAGTGGATCTGAGGGGTGCCGATGGGATTTGTTTTTTTTTTGTGTTCTGATGTTCGAACATAGGGTTTGGGGCGAGAGGTATTTGGTTCCTGTGCCTGTGGGCGAGTCGGCGTCCAGCGGCAGCGAGTGGGCGACGGCCGTGCGCCTCCGTCGGCTTGAGCTTTTGGGGGAGTGGGCAGCGAGTGAGGGCCATCTGGAGCAAGGAGTGGCCTGGTTGATGGCTGTCGCCGGCCCTGTTGTTCCTCTGCACGGAGGAATTCGTTTCTCCTCTTTCTGTTATGCGTATGCAAGAAGATGAACAGTAGAAGCTAGTTAGCATGTATGTTTGTACCATTTATTCATGGTTTTTGAAAAACCAAAGGAAAATAATGGTAGATCCATATGGCTTGAAACTAATTTTGTAAGTTTACCAGATCCATCCTATACACAAGAAAAATATGTTTATGCATTTTTTTATGGTCTAGATTTCTATGTTTATTAAAATATGAAGAGAATGTTTAAAGCAAAATAAATCTTGAGTGCCCTTAACATTAGGAAAACTAATTGTTTTTTTAAGCCAATCGATAGTTTTCATGTACAAAACATTGAACAGTGACACAACAGCAAGGTTTATATTCCAATTCATTTCATCCTTTTCGGTATACTAGTACATTATAGGAGAAAATTCTTGTACATTTGCATGCATGGAATGCGTCAACACATGTTCAGCTGATTTTCAAACATAAGAAATCTAAGTAGTTTCATGTAAGATCCAGCTATTAATCCATTATGGCCCCGTTCGGCTTACCCCATATTCGGCTTGTTCGGGTTGTTTTTTCAGTCGAAAGAGTATTTTTCTCTCACAACAATTCAGCCAGTACAGTGTTTTTTAGCCAGTTTCAGCCAAAATTCAGACCAGCGAACAGAGCCTATATATGTGTATTTTCAAAAGTAGTAAAACCAGAATTAAATTTGGTAAATAGGGGAAAGCAGAGTTCCACTTTGCAAGGATGGTTGACTAACAATCCTGAATACCACGACTAAGGAGATCCTTTGATAGTTATTAGCAAATATTGAACTGGCTTTTTGGTGAATCCGCAGCCTATCTAAAAGTTCAGAAGTTCTACACAGGACTTGCAGGAGCATTTACATGTGTGGGAAATCAGTGGTAATATAGAAATAGTAAATAATACAGGATCATTTTGCTAGCAGCAGCGGCATACACTTTTTGCTAGCAGCAGCCGCATACACTTTTTGCTAGCAGCATACGTTTTTATTTTGCTAGCAGCAGCATACATTTTTATTTTTTGCTCTGACTACTCCCTTACAGTTGTTTTAATTGAATGTACAGAAGCAATGGCACTTGAATATTTAAGACAGAGGGATCAAAACATTATGAGGAACGACCAATTCTTCCAAAGCCTTGGGCTCAGTACCCTAGTTGCACAAGTTAAGGGTAAAAGTGCAAGGAACAAGGATGATGTTCCTGAAAAATCTAGATCTCTGTACAATCCTGAGGATGACGAGGGCTCTAACCAACATGACGAAGATGAAGTCAGCATGGTACAAAGGATTGTTATTGATCATTATCATTTTGGTGACACCACTTCCATTATTTTTGGGTCTAATTCTTCTTGTTTGCTTCATACTAAGCTCCTAAGGTGGGTGAGGATGTATGTAACAAGAATGTCCAACATATTGGCAAGTTCTCTACTAGAGGTTCGAAAGCATCAAAGAGAGTGGTGGCACCACAAGAAGGGGAAACTACTAGAGTTACTAGGCAAAGGACTGCTGCCAATCCAAGCCTCGCTATTGTCACACATGATGCATTGGCATCTACCAATACTACTACAAGCTCAAATGAGGAGCACATCAACAACAATGATGAAGGCAAGTTACTAGATCAAAGTTACTGGCTTCATTTATTTCTATCATGATGCTTCATTGTAGACTTCATTGCTTGTTAGGTGCACATCAACATTCAGATATGCTAATAAAATCAGATTGATACTTATTTAGTAAATCTGGAATATATTTGCTACTAACTCTACAAATGAAATCTTGTTAGGTGCATTATTTGCAAGTGCACAGCAGGTGCCACGGAAAAAATATATGGGCAAAGAGCTGGATGCGTTGAATAGAGGGCTAGGGACAAAGATTAAAATTGACATTACTGAAGGGAATAGAAGGCCGGAGGCACCAATGCAAGCTGCAAAACTTGCATCAGAGGCTGGGATCTCACTCAGGCTGCATACACCTATCTTTCCACACTGAAAGGAGTACAAGAAGAAACATAATAAACATCTTATTGAAGCCTACATTGGCAAAGTTGCTACAAGTCAATATCTATTTGACTTGTTCAATCATAGTTCATTGTGTCCTTTTCGTTTTCAAATCTAATCTCTATTTTTTTACTAGATCCTTTTGACATGGACACTAATAGTGTGGCTGTACGAGCTGCTTGTGTTGACATGCTAAAGGGTGGACAACGTCAGATGAGGCACAGGCTAAAAAAGTACTTTGATGGAGTTCTAGCAAATCTAGTGAGGACAACGTCACCTGTGACGTGTATGACTGATGATCAATGGAGAGCATTAGTGGAGATGTGGTCCAACCCAAAACACAAGGTATGACATTGGTGATGTTGCTGATAAATGTGTACATATCTAGACAGTTCAGATTTTAATGGCATTTGTAGTCCTTTTTTAGTACTTGTTTTTATTTCCTTTACCTTACAAATTTGTGTGGTGTACAGGACACTTATGTCAAAAACCAAGTTAATCATGCGAAAGTCCATTTCCATCAGCGTATAGGTTCTCGATGTTACATTGCACATGCCTATGTCACGGTAGGACAAATTTAATGCTATGTGATCTTGTTGCTGATCTTCTAATTTACATGAATTATAGATAAAGTCTGCTGCACATTGTTTGAAATAAGAAACCATGAAATTGGTTCAAGCTAATAAGAAACAAGAAAAATATAAAGACATAGAGCCCACTGCAATTGATTTGTTCAAGGAGACGCATTGCAGCAAGAAAAGTGGTTTTTGTGAGCCTGTCAAAAATGCAATTGTAAGTACTGTTCCCCTCTTCTGCAAGACATACTTGAAAGTCAACTTGAATATTTGGCCTGATCGGCTGCACTTCTTGTGCTGCAGCTGTTGCTGCATGCTGCTTATAATCTGAACCATTGAAATCTGATGCATAGAATCTGAACCTTTCAAATCTGAACTGTGCACGCAGCACCGGCTGCAGCTATTGCCTTTACTTCATGATTGGAAATGATTGTGGGCTGTTTTTGCTATTGTCAGAAATGATGTTGCAAGAGTTATGAT
The DNA here is from genome assembly GCF_019320115.1 of Miscanthus floridulus. Classification (NCBI taxonomy): domain Eukaryota; kingdom Viridiplantae; phylum Streptophyta; class Magnoliopsida; order Poales; family Poaceae; genus Miscanthus; species Miscanthus floridulus. Next base: position 97,586,412 of record NC_089593.1, read on the forward strand.
ATACTTTTTGCATGACTACTTTGTTACATGATTCATTTCCCAAGTTGGGTGTATATAGTCTTCTAAATTCAAATATGATATACTATAAGTATACTGTCTTTTCCTTCATATACTGCTTTTAGCTCTTGTTTGAGTTTGACTTCATACATGCTTGAAACGATGTTTGAGGCTATTTTGGCTAAAGTAAGGTCATTTTTTAGTTCTCTGTAAAGTATTATTGTAGGTTATTTTTCCTATACTGCTAGAAATCTGTACCAAAGTCAATACTAATTTTTGTATCATTCTGTTGCTAGGTTGCTATGGAAGCAATTGAGGCTAAACCAATGCAAGAAGGCCAGAAGTCGATGTCTTCTATTGAAATTGTTTCCAAGGTGCTGCCGAAGTCAAGCACATTTCTTCAAAATGTGGGGCTGCCAATCTGCAAGCCAAGTAGTAGAAGTGCAGTTAGTTCACAGGTGTGGGAGCTACAGGCTCAACTTGAGGCTAAGGAGCAAGAATCTGCGCAACTTAAGCAAGAATCTGCGCAACTTAAGCAAGGGGTGGCTAGCCAAGCACATGAAATTGACAGCTTGAAGAAGGAACAGCAAGAAGCTCATGCCCTCCTTCGACAGCTGATTCTTCACTTCAATCAGGGTCAAGTCACTCCTCCCTATAATTTGTGAGCATCCTCGTCATCTAGATATGCATCCAGGCGAGTTGGTTCAATTATGCCTTTTGTATCTATCCCTAGAATTTGGGCTGGTAAGAGTCTTTGGTGAACTCTAGCATTTTGGTGTGCTTGTGGCTGCTGCAATACAAACTATGAACTTAGTATTGCTTTACCTTGCAAACTATTTCACACTTCAAGTTGTTATGTATGACTGAGATGGATGTATTGCTTCTAAGATGTTGAATGGATGTTGACTAGGCTGTCATTTGTTGAATTCAGTTGTATGGTTAATATTATCACTGCATAGGCACACATGGTAGTTGCCTAGTTGAGATTTCATGACAGTTTTAATGACAATAATGATCGTCATTATTGCTGGTGATGAAAATATTGCTGTCACCAACTCAGTGACGATATACTCTCAATCGTCATGGAAGGTGCTTTAACACGCACCTTCGGTGATGATAGGTATTTTGTCACTGCATCGTCACAGAGCGTATTATGGTGACGTAAAATCCTCTATTTGTGACCTAAATGAGCCGTCATAGAAGGTAACATCTCTTGTAGTGCCATTTGCCCTTCTGCGCCCACCCATTTATCCATTATATGCCCCTAATTGACCGTAGCACTGAGCCGCAAAAGATGGCTCAGCACATCACGTCCGCAAGGCCGCGGTAGAGCACAGCAGCGCATGCCTATGGGCTATGGCCTCCCAACTCTCCTCCTCAACCTGTCTATATGAGCACACTAGCTTCCCATTTAAGTTGAGCACCTTCTTAATGGGTATACAATGTGTAAAGATGAGCATTCGGGCCGCACGGCATGGTATGGCCCTTCGGGCCACCGGGCCGTGCCGCCCCAGTCCACCGTGCTTGACTGATGGCCCAGGCATGGCATGTCGGGCCGTTTTTGGGCCGTGCCAGCCCGAAAAGCATGGCCCAAAACCGCACCGGGCCAGCCCGAAGCCCGCGATCACAAAAACACCTCCCACAACTTGTCTAAGTTCAACTAGATCAATACAACTCTCAGATTTTCAAGTTCAACAATAGATCAATACAATTCTCAGATTTGATCAATACAATACAAGTCTCACTGATTAATTCAAGTTCAACAACAGATCAATCCAAGTTATGAAAACAGGCAAACAACAAGTAAACAAAAGACATGATAAGGAAATTTTGAGCTGTTTGTGCAATGTCGCCTCGTTAAAAACCTTTCTAGGTAAAACTCACCTAAAGAGAAACCCTAGAAAGGAAAAAAGTACAGCCAGTTCATTTTCAAATTGAATTGTTCAAAGTTATTACAAGCCATAGTTTCAAATGTCTGACTAATTCACCATTCACACTCACTGACTCACACTGTCACTCAACACTCAGCAGCAACACTCAACCAGCACTAGAACCAGCACCAGCAGCAGCTTCCTCATCAAGCCATAGGTTCTTGAAGTAGTCTTCTAATTCCTTGTCCTCCACAGTATGTTGTCCTCTTTCTTGGCCTAACTCTCAGTCCTTGATGCAGACCAACATCTCCACTGTCTTTGAGCCCAATTGCTGTCGTCGCTCCTCAATGATCCTGCCAGTAAGACTAAAGCAAGACTCCGAAGAAGTAGTTGAGATAAGAACTGACATAATATCTTTAGCCAAGGTAGAGAGAACTGAATATGTTAGTTTATGCTCATGCCACCAATTTAGGATATCAAAGTCATCATCATAGGCAACAACATTGTCACTGTCAAGGTAAACAATGAGCTCTGAAAGACCAGGAGCCACAGTGGTAGATGAACTAGCACTTGAAGGACCAGAAGAAGCTGATCCTCCAAAAAATTTGCCCCATACCTGCTTCCTCTTAACTGTCAGTCTAGATGGATATGTGGTCCTAGCTGGCCTAGATGCACCAAACTTAGATTCATACTTGTCATACAGTTTATGCAACTCAGCTTTAACCTCATCAAAATAGGCAATGTAACTCATATTGTTACACTGAGCAAGCAATTCAAGAACATTTTACAAACCTTTCAGCTTAGCCCTAGGGTCCAGAACAAATGAATATAATAGTGGTATAGACTTCTAGTACTTGAGAAATTTAGCCTTCATTCACACAACAATACCACTAAGATTATTATCATGTTCATAGTCATGCAGATGGCCAACAATCTCAAGTATGTGATGCAGTATCAAAGGACTAGTGGGGTAATAAACACCAAAAAGTACAACAGTTAAATCATAGAACAATTCAAGGAACTATATCTTTTTAGCAACAAACCAATGCTATTCATTCAATAGTGGAAAGCCACAGTGAGTATTTATGAACACAGTAAACACAGATCTATATGGCATAAGATGCTTTAGCATAAGATAGGTTGAGTTCCATCTAACAGAGAATACTTTGTTAAGCATACCAAAATCTCGAAGCATAGGTGTCAAAGTAAGCATAGCAATTGTATTAGCAAATGCATTATCAAGGCTAACAGAGAATACTTTGTTAAGTAGACCAAAATCTCAAAGCTCACCAGCAATACATCCAGCAATGTTAATACCATCATGAGACACTTCAATCAGTTTAAAACCTATCATAGATTTCTTAAGTTCCCAATCAGCAGTAATATAGTGAGCAACAACAGTTATGTAATAATCTTGCTTAGCATTACCAAGCCAGATATTAGAAGTCAAACAAACAGAAGACACACCAGGAATAACAACATTTTTAAGGTGATGTAGTTTTTCATTGTAAAGCTTAGACAGATCTCTAGCTATGGTAAATCTAGAGACTCTAGAATATCTAGGGTTGTGAGCACGCTGAATATAATCATCCCAGGCATCAGTGTCAGCTATTGATAAAGGAAGATCTAATCTGGCAATCAAACGGCATAACTTAGCCCTAGCAACATCTGGTATATATTTCTAGTTTCTATATGATCCATTAGGGTTTAAAGCAAGCCTAGTTTGAACCATATTAGCATGATTAGCTGTCTTTTTGCATGATTTTTGATGCCTAAGCAAATGCCCAGTGCCATGATTTGAATTAGCAGACAACCTTGCAGAATAGAACTTGCAAACTCCAATAGCACGCTTAATACCATCAACTGTCTCAATGACTTCATCGAAGTCTTGCCAGACAGGAGATCGACGCTTACCAGTGGTGGATGATGTTATAACTGCTGCGTCATTAGAGGAGGCCGCAGCACCATTACCTGTCAATGCCCCCTCCAGGTCGATCGGAGTAGCATCACTCCTACTGAACAAGGTAGCAGCAACATCTCCCATGTCGTCGACATCGTCGGGGAGCTGCCCTAACTTGATGAGCTCTTCAGTGATGGTATTAGGGTAGTGGATCCCATCGTCACCATCACTGTCGGCCATGGCCACCCCACCTCTTCTTCTTCACCTCTCGGCACCGTACCTCAATGGCTCATGCGGCACCAGCTCGACGCACTAGGCATCGACCGATGACCTGCGAACAGAGAGAGAACAGGGTTAGGGTTCATGTGGAAGTGAGGTAGATCTAGGGTTAGGGTTAGGCTTATGAACCTGCAGAAGCCAGAGCCCGGCGCCGGAGAGACAGAGATGAAGACGCACGGCGGCAAGAGCACCTCCCCGACATATGGCGACAAACGAGATTGACCGGTGGAGGACAACGAGCGGTTAGAGAGAGGGCGGGAGGAAGAAGGGAGTACGAGAGGAGGAAGACGAGAGGAGATCTGCAAGATCCGGCAGTGGATGGGTTGCCAGAGAAGGGGAAGACGATGAGAAAGGCGACGACAGGGCCAGGCCGCGGCGAGAGAGGCCGGGAGAAAGAGCCCAGTCCACAACGGGAGTATGGCAAGACAAGATCTCCAAGATCCGACGGTGGAGACGTCGCCGGAGACGAGCAGGACGACGACAGTGGAGGCGGTCGGCGGCGGCGAGATGCGAGGCGAGCGCGAGAGAGTCAGGATTAGGGTTCGAGGGAGGCACCGCGGCGGGATTGGGAATGAGGGGATTAGGGTTCGATGGGGGGGTGCGGCGGGGGCTTATATGGCCCCCTTGCTACCGGGCCGCGGCCGTGTCTCCCGTTAAAAAATGGGCTGGGCCGGGCCGCCCGGCGGGCCGAGGTGGCGGCCCAAGCACAGCCTGTGGATCGTGCCGTGCCTGGCCGGGCCCGGTGGAGGCTGGGCCGGGCCGGGCTTGAGGCGGGCCAAAAAAAGGGCTCCGTGCCATGCTTTCGGCCCCAGGCTGCATGCTCAACTTTAACTATGTGTGGTTCTAATCTCACTTCCACTTAACACTTATTCTAGGTCTTTGGAATTCTTTGATTAATTGCTAGACTAGTTATGGGCCAAGCCCAATTAATCCAACACGAAATGTTGTACACTACTAATATACCAGGTATTACTAGGCTTAGTAGGATTTTACAATTGAGGGTACCTTTCCCATCGCTCTTTTTATTTCCTGCTTTATTAGTTTATTCTATGTCGCTTACCACTGGATTGGTGGTTTGTAATCAATGCTACGGGGGTTTTCTCATAGCTGTGTCGTATAACTCTTTTTCTCTTAACGAAACATGTGCTAAGACACGTGTGTGGAAAAAAAATCACATTTGAGCACAGCAGGCAGCATTCGGCAAGCAGCAACTCCCTGGTAACTTATCTGAAACCAAGTTCCACCTGTCGCCTGTCACTGAGGCTACACTGAGCAAAGTTCGGGAGTCTTCCCTGACCTGATGTTGGCATATGAGGTGAATGCAGACGACCCTATCAATTCAATTTCTGTTTCTTGTTCTGGTGGTATCAACACTCTGCTTGCCGGTCATCATGACTTCTTCACTAACGCTGGAGACTGAATTGATCCTTTTTTTGTCAGCTCATGTGGCCATTACTGAAGATTCGAACCAGGTCACTCCGAGACTGGCCGAGGATTTACATTGGTTGGAAATATGAACGCTAGTCAGTTCGATAGGAGACAATGCTCTGGGAGGCTGGCATTCATACAGAGCTTCTAAAACAGCGCTGAACTGATGTAAGTGGACAAGAAGATGTTCCATTTCCTGTTCTCATTTTTTTTTCATGTGGTTGTTTCTGTTGTTTTGAGTTCTGCCGGTTGTAGTTTCTGTTGTTTACTTCGTCCAAGGCCGTTGTTTGTTCAGTTTGGGCCTGCTTCTTTATTAATATAAATTGGTAGCTCTCTTGATTGGTTCGTTTAAAAAAAATTATGTTCTCATTTTTACACAATCCTTCCAAGCACACTAATCTCGTCATCGTTCTAATCTCCGCTGTTTTGACATTCCATGTATTATTCTGTCCTGAGTAAACTTGTACAGCTATTAAAATTTATTTGTTCTATGAAATGTTTCCTGAACTTCATTGCTCATGTAATGTAGTGATCAAGACAGTGTCAGTGAGTTTTGCAGGAGGGCACCAATGCCCGCATCCTGGGAAATTTTATTCAAATAATATTATTGTAATAAATAATTGCAAATCTAGGTGTTCATTTTACAAAATTGCACAGCGAGCTTCCTATCGGCTATCCAGTGGCCGACAGCTACCCGTCGCCTATTGAATTGTCGCCAGCCTATGTAGCGGATCGGTCGAATCGGCTCTCCACTAGCCGATAGGCCTCCATAGCCAGATTGGACTCCCCACATTGTTCGCTGTGCTGCAGCAGCCGGCTGGCTAGCTGCGTTCACCCAATCAGCTACAATATTTTGGTTTTTAAAATTTCTTTTTTATATTAAGCAAACGTATCTAAGGATCTAAAAAAATTAAGAATTTCTAAGTAGATGCTAAGAAAAAATCGAACACAAACTATTTTGAGAATTACACGCTACGTACGCAAACCCGGTCTCGAAATTCACGAAGTCATCACAGACGCCCCACTGTTGACGTGGACGTCACCTACCACTGAAAGTGGTAGCACCGTTAAATCCTGGAATAAATCTAGAAAAATACGATCATCCATGCCAAGTCGAGGACTTAAACCTAGACGGACAAGTTCCACCACACCCAACCAACTGATCAACTCGATGGACAGCCCTTGATCCCGCCACGAGGACTCTAACGCCGCAGTAGATCGCCATCTATTCGAGCTGCCCTCCCGGTCCTTTTGCTCAGCCTTGGACTTCGTCAGCTCCACTACTCCTAGACACGTAAAGTGTTGTCTGGATGTGATAGCATGGTTAGTTAGTCACGCCAATTTATTTAGCTTGACTGTAGCGACGAGTTGCACTACAACATTTGGCGTGACAAAAACGCGAGTTACTAAAATTTTAGTTGTGACATGCTCTTTTTAAAATATTAGTTTTATTTTAATAGTCATTAATCATTTGCAATGTTTTAAATCTCCCACTATATTATAAACTGAATATTTATATGAATATGAATACATATATCCATATTCAAAATTTATTAGAAATGAATTCTTAGAAATTGAAATACTCGAGATGTCCGTGAAAGGGCCTGTAGCCTAGTGGTTACAAGAGCCTCAATAACACCTTAGGCTTGCGTGCGTGCATTCATAGGGGTGAGTGTGCGTGACCCGATGTCCAGTTCCATCAGTACTCAACTGCCGTCTCGTTGCTGGATTCCAACGAAGGCATCTAAATGCCAAAAAGCACATGCAACAATCGTACCGGTAAATGCAAAGGTAAAGAAATAAACCAACGTTGTAAATGTAAATGGGATCGAAAGGACTGACTGGACCCCAGAGTACCTGCTGTGGCCGAGCCTACGGCTTATCGGCTACAAGAAGGCAGAGAGGGTTGTTCGATGTCTAGTCGGCCCTTGGGATGCCGATATGCCTGTCGGCACAGAAAACTTTGACGTGGCTATTCTTACATTTACGTGGCGCCAAAGTTGCCGACTCGCAGCAGGAGGATTGCCGCTCAGGCGCTGTCAGGCGTCCCGGCTTCTAAGCGTGGAGAGGTGCCGGTGATGAAGCGGATGGGCTATCTCGACGGGTAGACGAGGCCTTCCACGGCGTCAAGGACGCCTACGACAGTATCTCCGTCGACCAGCTCAACCCTTCGCATGCTGAGGCAATACGACAGCTTTTCCCGGACCCACAAGGAGAGCGACCCTGAACGCCGATGATGGCTATGTAGTATGATTAGCGAGTAATAACCCATGATCTCCTTATGCTAAGGAGGGCAGAACCGATTGTATAACACTAACGCCCCAGCCTAGTGTGCCATGTTCGTGGCGCGTCGTTGTAACTTTCACTATTTTTTATTTTTAATTTTTAATATAAAGATGCACAAATTTTTTGCGCGACAATGGCAAGTTCTTCATATGGGATGGCCAAGAAATCCCTTGGTGAGTAGTCGTCGTCACTCTATAAGTCAACAGCACAACAGTCAATAACGTCCTTGAATTTGATTCAATGGTGCCTTTTTTTCAACATGGATTATTTTTACGGGTCCTTTTTCATGTTATTATGACCGACCTAAGCTGAAGATGTAGAAAGGGCCTCGTGCAAATGCAAGGACACCAAGGCCAATTCCATTTTTACACAATCCTTCCAAGCACACTAATCTCGTCATCGTTGTAATCTTCTTTGTTTTGACGTTCCATGTATTATTCAGTCCTGAGTAAACTTGTACCGCTATGAAAATTTATTTGTTCTATGAAATGTTCCCTGAACTTCATTGCTCATGTAATGAAGTGGTCAAGACAGTGTCAGTGAGTTTTGCAGGAGGACACCAATGCCTGCATCCTGGGAAATTTTATTCAAATAATATTATTTTAATAAATAATTGCAAATCTAGGTGTTCGTTTTATAAATTTGCACAGCCAGCTTCCTATCGGCTGTCCAGTGGCCGACACACGTGAAAACCATAGTGCTACTGTAGCGGATCGGTCCCGAACCATAGTGCTACTGTAGCGGAGCGGTCCAATCGGGTCTCCACTGGCCGATAGACCTCCATAGCCAGATTGGACTCCCCACATTGTTCGCTGTGCCGCAGCAGCCGGCTGGCTAGCTGCGTTCACCCGTTCAGCTACAATATTTTGGTTTTTAAAATTTCTTTTTTATATTAAGCAAACATATCTAAAGATCTAAAAAAATTAAGAATTTGTATGTAGATGCTAAGAAAAAATCGAACAAAAACTATTTTGAGAATTACACGGTACGTACGCAAATCCGGTCTTGAAATTCACGAAGTCATCACAGGCGCCCCAGTGTCGACGTGGACGTCACCTACCACTGAAAGTGGTAGCACCGTTAAATCCTGGAATAAATCTAGAAAAATGTGATCACCCATGCCAAGTCCAGGACTTAAACCAAGACGGACAAGTTCCACCACACCCAACCAACTGATCAACTCGATGGGCAGCCCTTGATCCCACGCCACAGTAGATCGCCATCTATTCGAGCTGTCGCCCCGATCCTTCCGCTCAGCCTTGGACTTCGTCAGCTCCACTACTCCTGGACATGTAAAGTGTTGTGCGGATGCGCTAGCATGGTTAGTTAGTCACGCCAATTTATTTAGCTTGACTGTAGTGACGAGTTGCACTACGACATTTGGCGTGACTAAAACGCGAGTTACTAAAATTTTAGTTGTGACATGCTCTTTTTAAAATATTAGTTTTTATTTCAATAGTCATTAATCATTTGCAATATTTTAGTTGGAAATTGAAATACTCGAGACGTCGGTGAAAGGGCCTGTAGGTGAGTGGATACAAGAGCCTCAATAACACCTTAGGCTTGCGTGTGTGCATTCATAGGGGTGAGTGTACGTGACCCGATGTCCAGTTCCATCGGTACTCAACTGCCATCTCGTTGCTGGATTACAACGGAGGCATCTAAATGCCAAAAAGCACATGCAACAATCGTACCGGTAAATGCAAAGGTAAAGAAATAAGCCAACGTTGTAAATGTAAATGGGATCGAAAGGAATGACTGGACCCCAGAGTACCTGCTGTGGCCGAGCGTGCGGCTTATCGGCTACAGGAAGGCAGAGAGGGTTGTTCGATGTCCAGTCGGCCCTTGGGATGCCGATATGCCTGTCGGCACAGAAAACTTTGACGTGGCTATTCTTACATTTACATGGCGCCACTAATCAGCCTCCAAGGCGCCGATATGACCATATGGGCTGACCAATAGCCGATAAGTGTCCAATCGGCTTTCCAAGTGCCGATAGGCATTTATTCTTGCAGATTTTTCATAACACCATCTAGATTTGCAATTACTTATTAAAATAATACCGTTTGACAAACATCCCGGAACACCGTGGACACTGACCTCTCACGGCCATTTCAGAGAAACAATGTCCCCAAGGATAAGATCTTCACGAGAGAGTTCTCTGTATAGAAACTTCTCTGCACCATTGACAACGTAAGAAATTGGGCGGCACACGCCATGGAGGCCGAGGTGTGCTCCAACAACGTACCCCCAGGCAAGGACGCGGCCACCCCCTCCCTGCCACCGCGAGGGGGACAGCCCGCCGTCGTGGACGACGAGGCGCGCCCACGAACCCTAGGGCCATGCCCCCAGCCGCGGACATGACAACACCTCCCTGGCCAGCCGAACGCGAGAGCTCCACCGCCAAGTGGTTAAAGCCATTCACCGCAAAGATCCTGCGTAAGATGTCATCGCCGTTGCTGCCCCAGCTAGATGTCGAGGCACAACCAAAGTTGCCGACTCACAGCAGGAGGATTGCCGCTCAGGTGCTGTAAGGCGTCCCGGCTTCTAAGCGTGGAGAGGTGCCGGTGATGAAGCGGATGGGCTATCTCGATGGGTAGACGAGGCCTTCCACGGCGTCAAGGACGCCTACGACAGTATCTCCGTCGACCAGCTCAACCCCTTGCATGCTGAGGCAATACGACAGCTCTTCCCGGACCCACAAGGAGAGCGACCCTAAATGCCGATGATGGCTACGTAGTATGATTAGCGAGTAATAACCCATGATCTCCTTATGCTAAGGAGGGCAGAGCCGATTGTATAACACTAACGCCCCCAGCCTAGTGTGCCATGTTCGTGGCGCGTCGATGTAACTTTCACTATTTTTTAATTTTAATTTTTAATATAAAGATGCACAAATTTTTTGCGCGACAACGGCAAGTTCTTCATACGGGATGGCCAAGAAATCCCTTGGTGAGCAGTCGTCATCACTCTTTAAGTCAACATCACAGCAGTCAACAACGTCCTTGAATTTGATTCAACGGTGCCTTGTTTTCAACATGCATTATTTTTACGGGTCCTTTTTCATGTTATTATGACTGACCTAAGCTGAAGATGTAGAAAGGGCATCGTGCAAATGCAAGGACACCAAGGTCAATTCCATTTTTACACAATCCTTACAAGCACACTAATCTCGTCATCGTTGTAATCTTCGCTGTTTTGACGTTCCATGTATTATTCAGTCCTGAGTAAACTTGTACAACTATGAAAATTTATTTGTTCTATGAAATGTTTCCTGAACTTTATTGCTCATGTAATGAAGTGGTCAAGACAGTGTCAGTGAGTTTTGCAGGAGGACACCAATGCCTGCATCCTGGGAAATTTTTATTCAAATAATATTATTTTAATAAATAATTGCAAATCTAGGTGTTCGTTTTACAAATTTGCACAGCCAGCTTCGTATCGGCTGTCCAGTGGCCGACAGCACGTGAAAACCATAGTGCTATTGTAGCGGATCGGTCCAATCGGGTATCCACTAGCCGATAGACCTCCATGGCCAGATTGGACTCCCCACATTGTTCGCTGTGCTGCAGCAGCCGGCTGGCTAGCTGCGTTCACCCATTCAGCTACAATATTTTGGTTTTTAAAATTTCTTTTTTATATTAAGCAAAAATATCTAAAGATCTAAAAAAATTAAGAATTTGTATGTAGATGCTAAGAAAAAATCGAACACAAACTATTTTGAGAATTACACGGTACGTACGCAAACCCGGTCTCGAAATTCACGAAGTCATCACAGGCGCCCCAGTGTCGACGTGGACGTCACCTACCACTGAAAGTGGTAGCACCGTTATATCCTGGAATAAATCTAGAAAAATGCGATCATCCGTGCCAAGTCCAAGACTTAAACCTAGACGGACAAGTTCCACCACACCCAACCAACTGATCAACTCGATGGGCAGCCCTTGATCCCACCCCACAGTAGATCGCCATCTATTCGAGCTGTCGTCCCGGTCCTTTCGCTCAGCCTTGGACTTCGCAAGCTCCACTACTCCTGGACATGTAAAGTGTTGTCCGGATGCGCTAGCATGGTTAGTTAGTCACGCCAATTTATTTAGCTTGACTGTAGTGACGAGTTGCACTACGACATTTGGCGTGACTAAAACGCGAGTTACTAAAATTTTAGTTGTGACATGCTCTTTTTAAAATATTAGTTTTTATTTCAATAGTCATTAATCATTTGCAATATTTTAGTTGGAAATTGAAATACTCGAGACGTCGGTGAAAGGGCATGTAGGCGAGTGGATACAAGAGCCTCAATAACACCTTAGGCTTGCGTGCGTGCATTCATAGGGGTGAGTGTGCGTGACCCGATGTCCAGTTCCATCGGTACTCAACTGCCGTCTCGTTGCTGGATTCCAATAGAGGCATCTAAATGCCAAAAAGCACATGCAACAATCGTACCGGTAAATGCAAAGGTAAAGAAATAAGCCAACGTTGTAAATGTAAATGGGATCGAAAGGAATGACTGGACCCCAGAGTACCTGCTGTGGCTGAGCGTGCGGCTTATCGGCTACAGGAAGGCAGAGAGGGTTGTTCGATGTCCAGTCGGCCCTTGGGATGCCGATATGCCTGTCGGCACAGAAAACTTTGACGTGGCTATTCTTACATTTACGTGGCGCCACTAATCGGCCTCCAAGGCGCCGATATAACCATATGGGCTGACCAATAGCCGATAAGTGTCCAATCGGCTTTCCAAGTGCCGATAGGCATTTATTCTTGTAGATTTTTTCATAACACCATCTAGATTTGCAATTACTTATTAAAATAATACTGTTTGACAAACATCCCGGAACACCGTGGACACTGACCTCTCACGGCCATTTCAGAGAAACAATGTCCACAAGGATAAGATCTTCACGAGAGAGTTCTCTGTATAGAAACTTCTCTGCACCATTGACAACGTAAGAAATTGGGCGGCACACGCCATGGAGGCCGAGGTGTGCTCCAACAACGTACCCCCAGGCAAGGACACGGCCACCCCCTCCCTGCCACCGCGAGGGGGATAGCCCGCCATCGTGGACGACGAGGCGCGCCCACGAACCCTAGGGCTATGCCCCCAGCCGCGGACATGACAACACCTCCCTGGCCAGCCGAACGCGAGAGCTCCACCGCCAAGAGGTTAAAGCCATTCACCGCAAAGATCCTATGTAAGATGTCGTTGCCGCCGCTGCCTCAGCCAGATGTAGAGGCACAACCAAAGTTGCCGACTCGCAGCAGGAGGATTGCCGCTCAGGCGCTGTCAGGCGTCCCGGCTTCTAAGCGTGGAGAGGTGCTGGTGGTGAAGTGGATGGGCTATCTCGACGGGCAGACGAGGCCTTCCATGGCGTCAAGGATGCCTACGACAGTATCTCCATCGACCAGCTCAACCCCTCGCATGCTAAGGTAATGCGACAGCTCTTCCTGGACCCACAAGGAGAGCGACCCTGAACGCCGATGATGGCTACGTAGTATGATTAGCGAGTAATAACCCATGATCTCGTTATGCTAAGGAGGGCAGAGCCGATTGTATAACACTAACACCCCCAGCCTAGTGTGTCATGTTCGTGGCGCGTCGTTGTAACTTTCACTATTTTTAATTTTAATTTTTAATATAAAGATGCACAAATGTTTTGCGCAACAACGGCAAGTTCTTCATACGGGCTGGCCAAGAAATCCCTTGGTGAGCAGTCGTCATCACTCTTTAAGTCAACAGCATAGCAGTCAATAACGTCCTTGAATTTGATTCAACGATGCCTTTTTTTCAACATGCATTATTTTTACGGGTCCTTTTTTCATGTTATTAGGACCGACCTAAGCTGAAGCTGTAGAAAGGGCCTCGTGCAAATGCAAGGACACCAAGGTCAATTCCATTTTTACACAATCCTTCCAAGCACACTGTAGCACCCAGTTTTAAGAATAAAACCAGATACACACCATATGTGAGCCCAGGAAGTCAAATCTCACGTATAGCTACAAATAAGGGTAATATCAAAAGACAATACTTAAATACATAGCGTTTTAGTATAAATAATATAACCTCAGAGTATAGACAGCGGAAAGACAACTCCAATCTTTAGGCGAAAACTCCACTTCCACAGGGACAGCTGACTGGTTGATCACAAGCCTAATTCCTCCAAACTCTAGCAATCTGGTACCTATCCGGGATTTTTTGAAATATTTGAAAAGTAAAGCAAGCGTAAGTACATGTCGTACTCAACAAATATAACATGGGGTTCATGAGGCTCAAAAGGCTGACACTGGTTTAACTGCAATTAGCGTTTAATAAGTCATCTTTTAGCAATTGGGTGGCAACAAGTTTATCACAAGCCCATAAACACATGATCAGGTAAACATGAATAATAAATTGCATAAACAATTAATCATTAGTGAGCATCTTCATCATCCGTATCATCAGTGTTCATCATCTATTCCGTAAATGTTCCAAGGTCGCTCGTGACCGTGAGCACGACTGATATACCAGTTTTATACTCTGTAGAGGTTGTACACTTTCACTGTGAGTCGTGATTTACCCTTTCGTCCGAGGTGAACAGCCTCTTGACCCACTACCAAGGAAGGTCGGCAGGGTTCACTATGAAGCCTTTCAAAGATTCGTCTAACAAGTTAGGGCCATTAGATTCACTCGGCAAACAGATATAGAGCCCTCCTTCCCGATGGCACATTGACACACAACCTATACACAAGAGGATAGAGGCCGCTCTATACCCGATTCGGCAAGCCATTCTTACGCCAATAAAGGTAACCACTAACAAGCTAGAAAAGGTCCTCATATTGAGCTAAAGCCAGAGCCATGTAGCCCTCACAGCTGTACTATAAGTCCCGGATAAATCACTTATAGATAAGTCCTTAGGGAGAGGAATCTAGAGCACCATAAAAACAGTCCAATGCTCTAGCCCCCTTGATCCATGTTGCTAAAAAGCTTTTTTTAATGTTTATTGCATATTACATTATTTAAGTTATAAGATCATGGTTGTAGTTGAGCACTAGCCAAGCTACCCAATGCAATAACCCAAAGGTAACAAGGTACAAGTACAAAAGACTTGGATATCCTTAGTGGCAGTCAAGGTTGACACATGCAATATGAATTAAATGATTAAAGGTGTATAGGACAACAAGGAAGATCCCATGCTATACTTGCCTTAAAACACCGATCCTTCGGTAAGCTTTAATCTTCAACGTTCTTCTTCTTCTTCTTCTTCTTGATCACCACGTATATCTCACTGACTAGACAAAATCATAAAGCACCACACAAGCATCCATACAATCATACACGAAGCAAACAATAGAACTAAATCAGAACAGTACACCAATCATAGAAAAATAAGTGAAAGAGTTTGAAATACAATTCTACGCATAGCTACGAACACACAGATGCGAGAGGCACGCTAATGGGAGCTACGGTTGAAAAGATACAACTACCGAAAGATCTTCTCATAAAAGAAAATATAAAACTATTTTCTTCATGTGTTTTCATTGTATAAAACATATATAAGATATTTTATAAATAATATAATTTAAGTCAAATTTAGATTCAAATTTTAAAACTAAAGTAAAACAAATCATATTTTATCTATAAAATTCTGTTGCATACTTATTATTCAAATTAGAGTTTAAACCATGAAATTCCAGAAATAGTGACATGGTAAACAATGTTACTAACGTGTAGATCTCGTTGCTATGAATCTAACGCAACTTGAATGGGCTAAAACGGAGTTAAAACGCAGAAGATATGATTTAAACAAGATTTCCTTTAATAAAATAATAGATTAAATCTAATCATGAATTTTAAAAGTTGAAAACACATCTAACAGTAGTATTAACATGTAGATTATGAAATTACGAATCTAACGCAAGTTGAACGGATCAAATCGGAGTTAGAACGAAGAAACGGTGGGGATCCATTATTGATTGTAAGTGGTGTATTTCTATAGTATTGTTGGATTTGTTTTTCTATAAGAAAACGGCCATAAAACATATACGTGATGTCATGTGATGTCATAAAGCTAATTGGAACAGCTCGATGTTTCACCACCGATAGCCTGCCACGGGGGTACCCAGGGCAGTTTGTTCAGGCTTCAGCGTATGCAGAACTCGACGATAAACGCAAGAGACAGTAGATTTATCCTGGTTCGGACACTCGATCGTGATCGAGTAATAGCCCTACGTCCAGTCAGCGTTATCCTTTGCGTTGGATTGATTGTAAAGTGTTGTCTCTCATCTCCCCCTCCGACATCCCCATCTAAGGAGCCCTGCCCTTCTTTATATAGTCAGAAGGCCAGAGTCCTAGTCGGTTTACAATGTAGAGTCCTAGTAGGATTACAGGGTAGTATTACTACTAGGATTACATGGGAGGAATCCTAATCAAATTAGATCTCCTCTCTTCCTTACGGTGTATCCCGTGGGTCCCGCATCGACAAACCCCCGAGCACTTCATGGTTGAACTCCGAAAGCCTTGTTTTGTTCCTCCAGGTCTTGCTGAGCAGGAACAAGCGTCGCCCGAGTGCTTTCTTGAGTGAAACCATGTAGCGCTTCTTGGGATCTTCGAGTGGTGTGTGCTTTTTTGAAGAAAAAGTACTCCCATCTTGCACTATAACACAACATACCTTTGCCGACACTTTTTATAGTGGACAAAGGGTACCTTTCCCGACAGATAACCTCTCGCGAAAGGTTTTGCCGACAGTTTAGAAACAGTCGCGCTATAAGCCGTGGGCGAAACTTTCGCCGACAGTTAAAGGAATCGCTGACACTTTTTGTGTTGCCAAATGGTGGACCTACGCCGACAGTTGAAACCTTTGCCGACAGTTAACCCTTTGCCGACAATTAAGACCTACGCCGGCAGTTTGAACCTTTCCCGACAGTTTGTGTGTTGGCGAAACCATTTTTAAGGAATTTTGTGAATCATGCCTGTCCAACAACTAAACTATCGGCAAAACTATACTGCAGATATAGAAGAAATACAATTTGAATAATTTGACAAATCCACTGTTATTCATATAGAAGGAAAATCTCAATTCTTAGGAGCTAGATAGAGTTGATTCATTTTCGGAACACAATGTTCTCATCAGTCTGCAAAATATGACATAGACGTTCTGAACTTGAGACGACTAACAAAAAAAGCTAGAGTAATATTTAATAGGCCACACATTTCCGCGGAGGACCATCCATGAGAATGCTCTAAGCTACAGCGCCCTTGCCCTTCTTGCGCTGAAGCTTCTTCATGTAGAACTCAAGCTCTTTACCCTCAAGGATGTACCTGTTATACAAAAAAGAAAAGTGTATTGTAAGGAGCTGCCTGCAATATAAGATATAAGTGAAAATAAGGGGACATTTGGTAAGGACGAAAGTGTTCTGAACTTGGCAGCTTTTCAATCTATGTGCATTTGGTAATTTAGGCAATCTTTATCTTACATATATGGTGGTAATTCTAAACTCAATAGGTTGTCAAATTTTTATTGCATGTATATAACGACAAAGCAAATTTTGGAAAGAAATTAATATCTAATAAAACCTATTCGTTGGATCAACCTCAACAACAGTTCTAGAAGCATAAAATTGTATCTGATCTTTTGTACCCAGGACAACAAGCTGCGCATAAGCAGCATCAATAGCACAGAACGAATAAGGCAAAGTAATATCAGAGTTCAGAGATAAAGTAATGCCAGCGAGCTGCACAAAAGCAGCATCGATGGTACCGAGCAAATAAGGCAAAGTAAGATCAGAGTCCCTCTGAAGGCATAAATCTTCAAAGAGTTCTACACCAGATAGTCAATTTGGTCGAGCAGTGAGCTCAAATAAAGATACAAGTTTGTATTTTTTACAATTTAATTTTAGTTGAAAGAAATACACTGGGTAAGCAAAACCTTGGAAATACTTGATATTTTCATATTTTCTCTTGATAAAGCCACCTATTTAATATCCTTGAATTTCACTGCATGACACAAAATGCCATAATATAAGATAGGAAAAGGAAAATTGTAGAAAGGTGGGGCAATGCCGCGCCACAGGTTTTCGAGTAAAACAGGTAATGAAACCTGATTCACCAGGAAAGAAGACTAGAAATACATATGAACTGCAGTTACATTCTTGTAGACTACCAAGTACAACAAGTGGTGAATAATTAGAACGCTTTGCACCAAGTATTACATGATAATTTTAGGCTTGTAAGTTTACATCAGACAGTAGACATACCAGGACTTCATCATGGTAATTTGAGAATGACTTTGCCAAGCCCTGTAGCTGACATATATAATCAATGGGCCTTCATAAGAGCCCAAAGTAAAATCTTAATTGCACATTCAGTAAGAGTATGAAACGTCGAAAGGAAAAATATCACATAACAAAAATACAGTCACACAAGGAAACAGCAAGCAGACAGTGTTATACATGCAATAGAAAACCATAAAATAAATTCTTAACATTAAAGGTGAAGTACAATTCTTCACATCAAAGCACTAGTAAGTTTATTTCTAGAGTCATTGCTATATCCTAAAGTCAGGTGCAACCGTTCAAATATTATTGCTTCCAGGCCAGTCAACAATATAGTTTTGATGGGTATTTTCCCTGTTCTATCCAGACCAAGTTCATTTAATCCCAAGTGGTCGGACCCTTCCTCTGACCCTGCGCAAGCGGGAGCTACGTGCACTGGGGCTGCCCTTTTTACAATATGGAAACTGCATGAGAGAGTTTAAGTATTCAAGCTCAGAGTAAACTCGTAGTGTACTTAGACATTCCACTTGAACTATAAACTAAGATGAAAAATTCTTTGATTGTTAAAAAACATAGCGACATAATTGGCACATCTTTTAGACAATAAGCTCATCTGAAAATTTCTAGAAGGGAAACCTCTTCTTCCTTAGGAGCTTCAAGGATTTTGGGAAAGGATAAGATGAGCCCATGTAGCAGTGGTAGTGTGGTAAAAGAAAGGGAAAAACACAAGGCAGGAAAAGGAATAAATTACATAATACAGAGGGCTCTTGTAGCTTACCCTTTTGCAAACTCAACAATCGATTGGCTTCCATTGGACAACAAACGCAAACTCATGCTTCATATCCACATAACGCACTCTGCAGAAATGGTTTCCAGAACAGTAACACCATCGAGAAGCAAGTAGAGAAATGAATCACCGTCTAGAAGGAACTAAGTCATGACTGCAAATTTCCATTAATACAGGTAATATATACTTTTTTCAAAATGATCTGCAAAGTTTCAACTTTGGGAGAACAGCCAGCAATTGCACAAGGGGACACCGAGGTTGGGTAAGCCCCCATAACCTTCAACAAGACCATCCAAGTTAAAACATGAAGGATGTGTGGATCTAATTCTAATAGAAACAATGCTGAGCATTACAGCACATGGCAGCCTAGGATGCCAATCACAACAGGCAACAAAGGTTCTAATGTTTTTTCTCTATATTTCAGATCAAGGAAAGCAAAGAACAAAAGTAGTATTACTACCTAATAGCAAAAACTGCCCTACAATCAAGCAAAATTTCCATACGCCTAGCAAGGATTACAAATCCATCTGCACGCAAGGGAGGACACACTAAAGGACATGGGTGTACACATGTACAGCCGATAATTTTCACAAAAAAATCGACATGATATACTTTAATTAGATCAGATCCAAATATAAATAGTTTGACTCAGGGTTTGGGTGCTCGGTTTCACACAACAGAAAAGGGAATAGAAGCGGTGGGCATACCTGGTGTGTGCTCGTCGACGGAGAAGGGCCCGACAAAGGTGTAGAGCAGCGGCAGCAACCACGGTCGTCGCTCAGTCATCACCATCTCAACAAAATTAAGCTGCGCCCAAACCCTAGCAAGAAGGGGAATGGGGATGAGGGGAAGGGAATGATGCGGAGGACAAGATGGGAGATGCGACGTACCTGAATGCATAACCGTCGTTGGAGAACACCAAGCGCGAGATCCACTGCTGCGGCGGCGGCAATCTCGCTCGCCGGCGGCTGCTGTGGCGTCGGCCGCACCTGCCGGTGGCGCCCGGCGGCGAGCAGGGGCATCTGTGGCGCCCAGCAGCGGCGCCCTATGGTGGCGCCCGGCAGCGGCTCTCTTGCAGGCATTTTTTTTCTTCGGGTGTGCGGGAGTAGTGGATGGGCTTTAAGGAGAGGTGGCCATGATTCGCTTTTTTAGCGGGCTCAATTATTTAGCCTCCGCACACGCTTCTATTTTGGTGCCTGATGCATTTTCGTTTTGTTTGCCCGCCTCCTAGGCTTCGCCGACACTTAGATTGTGGCTCGTTTAACCTACAACGACACTTATTTTGTCTATAAACTTTCGCCGACAGTTTTTCTGTCAGAAGGAGAAACGCCGACCCATAAATTGTAGCCTTTCAGTATTATTGGCAACAGTTTATTTGATACTAAAGCATTATACAATTGCCAACACATAATATGTAGTTAAAACCTATGATTTACCAACACATAATTGTAGGGAAAAGTGGGTCATGGTGTAGTGTTGGTGTAGCCCCCGAGCCTCTTGCTGTTTGGAACAAGGAGCTGGAGGGTCTTGTCTTGAAATTGCTCTGGCCAAGAGCAAAAGAGCTGAAAAAATGCTTGAGCCCGCCGATGAGGGTAGCTAATAAGCTAACACCCGAACCAAAAAGCAAAATGGCTGAAATTATGCCTGAGCATACCGGCCGAGAGCAAAAGAGCTAAAAAAATGCTTGAGCCCGCCGATGAGGGTAGCTAATAAGCTAACACCCGAACCAAAAAGCAAAATGGCTGAAATTATGCCTGAGCATACCGACCGAGAGCAAAAGAGCTGAAAATATGCTTGGGCCCGCCGATGAGGGTAGCTAATAAGCTAACACCCGAACCAAAAAGTAAAATGGCTGAAATTATGCCTGAGCATACTGGCCGAGAGCAAAAGAGCTAAAAAAATGCTTGAGCCCGTCGATGAGGGTAGCTAATAAGCTAACACCCGAACCAAAAAGCAAAATGGCTGAAATTATGCCTGATCATACCGACTGAGAGCAAAAGAGCTAAAAAAATGCTTGAGCCCGCTGATGAGGGTAGCTAATAAGCTAACACCCGAACCAAAAAGCAAAATGACTAAAATTATGCCTGAGCATACCGACCGAGAGCAAAAGAGCTAAAAAGATGCTTGAGCCCGCCGATGAGGGTAGCTAATAAGCTAACACCCGAACCAAAAAGCAAAATGGCTAAAATTATGCCTAAGCATACCGACTGAGAGCAAGAGCTGAAAAGATGCTTGAGCCCACCGACGAGGGTAGCTAATAAGCTAACATATGAACTAAAAAGAAAAATGGCTGAAACTATGCCTGAGCATACCGGCCGTGAGCAAAAAAAGCTGAAAAGATGCTTGAGCCTGCCGATGAGGGTAGCTGATAAGCCAACACCCGAACCGATCCTAAGATGTTTTTACAACCAGTGAAAGAGCCAGATGCTGGCCACATCTCGAGTTAAGCAAAAAAGCTAAAAAGAAGAAGCTGAAGATACTTGAGATCGCTGGTCCTAAGTCTTTTCAGTACTAACAAGAACAAAAAGGTTGTCAAGACAAAGATATACTTACCCCGAGTTGTTTACACGGCGCAGACGAAAGCCAGACAAGCACTCGACAAATCAAGAAAGTTTGTCAAGACAATGATCTACATATACCGAGTTGTTTACATGGCGCAGACGAAAGCTCCTTTTCCTCAATACCAAGGCCAAAGTTAGAACAAAAAGAGAACACTATACAACTCGAGAACAAACAACATTTACACTCAACCACCACCATACAACTACATCTGCCAACAGTAGACTACCAGAGAATATGCCAAGACCCTGTATCCGAGTTCTTTTTAAATAAAAGAACCCAAATATATGCTCGGGGGCTGCAACAGGAGAAGTTTTTAGTTCTTTGAACAACTCAGATTCAAGACCCTCCAACTCTTTGTTCTAAATAGCAAGAGGCTCAGGGCTACACTCAGTGAGTGCACTTTTCCTTCATAAAAGCGCACATCACTCAGAAGACTTCTTCAAAACAGGAGTTTTCAAACAACATAAGATTCAAGACCCTCCAACTCTTTGTTCCAAATAGCAAGAGGCTCGGGGGCTACACTCAGTGCGTGTACTTTTTCTTACACCAAGATGGGAGTACTTTTTCTTCAAAAAAGTACACACCACTCGAAGATCCCAAGAAGTGCTACATTGTTTCACTCAAGAAAGCACTCGGGTGACGCTTGTTCCTGCTCGGCAAGACCTAGAGGAACAAGACAAGGCTTCCAAAGTTCAACCATGAAGTGCTCGGGGGCTTGTCGATGCGGGACCCACGGATACACCGCAAGGAAGAGAGGAGATCTAGTTTAATTAGGATTCCTCCCATATAATCCTAGTAGTAATACTACCATGTAATCCTACTAGGACTCTACATTGTAAACTGACTAGGACTCTGGCCTCCTGACTATATAAAGGAGGGCAGGGCTCCTTAGATGGGGAGGTCGGAGGGGGAGATGAGAGACTGCACTTTACAATCAATCCAACGCAAAGCCTAACGCCGACTGGACGTAGGGCTATTACTCGATCATGATTGAGGGTCCGAACTAGGATAAATCGGCTGTCTCTTGCGTTTACCGTCGAGTTCTGCATACGCTGAAGCCCGAACAAACTGCCCCGGGTATCCCCGTGGCAGGCTAACTAGAGCAGGGCATGGAGCACGCACGGTGCACGGCATCAAGAGCTTAACCAAAATATAAAGGATATACATGCTTACATGGGGAACCTTCGCTTCCGGATAGAAGATTACGTTGCTAAGCTTACATACTCGTCATCCTTGGCGCTTGCTAGCTTGCATTATTGACATGCATGCACAGTGCTATTTGCTTGAAGGTTTGCATATGTTGCAGTAGGAAGACAAAGGATAGAACGCAGAGCAGGTTTGCAAGGCAGGGAAGCGGTAGGTCGGCTGCAGCCATGGCCGCCTGTCACAGACACACTGGAGTTTCAGTCTAACCATAAGATCGGCGCAGTGGTAACATCGAAGTTGAATTAAGAAACGAAATGTGGAAGACGCAGAGTTCCTCACCGATGGCAGAGAAGCGGTGGATCGACGAAGCAGTGGATTGACGGTGACGGCCGGACTTGGAGAAAAAGACAGCGACGGCGACGGCGAGAGAAGGATGAGAAAAATCTGATGTACTACACGAGGAATTTCTTAAACTAGGGGCTCCCCTTATGATAGTTTTGGTGTGCTTTGCCCAAGGGGTTGGTAGATATATATAGGGAGAAAAACTCTCCACATCCCCATCAACTAGCGATATGGTACTAATTGACGTTGCACCATCCGCCTGCACTAATGGGCCTAAATAAACATTAAAGCTCATTAGTAAATAAATGCATGGGCCTTTGAGATTTACTAGAATTATTGCACATGGGCTTTGAGCGTTGGAAAAAATGAGAGATTTATTATTTTCAGAATTAATTAATTTCGTGGATAAAATAATTCTAGAAAAGTCCAGAATTGATATTTAAGCTGCGAAAAATACTCCGAAAACTCCAAAAATTTGGGGAAAATTCTCAGAGACACTTTGGAACATGATGAACCCAAATAAAGTATTTGAAGCTCATAAAAATATTGTTGGGAACTTGAAACATAAAGATTAAGGTGAAGAAGGTAGGAATTAAATTCCAGAAAGAAGCTGGAAAATTCCTAGAGATAGATATTCGTCTCCTAAACGTATAAAAACACACATTTTGCACATAGAAACACGAGGTGCGACCGGCATGAATGCAACAAACACGTTTCTACCTTATGATAAATTTTAAGTTAATGAAAAATTTTATTTTCCTATATTTTATGAGCACCAAAATTCAGAAATAAATCATTTTATCCTATTTTCTAAAAGAGGAAAATTTTAGGGTGTTATAATTCTACCTCCCTTAAGATGAATCTCGTCCTCGAGATTCGGAAGACGTCGACTAGGAGATATGGATACTTCGCCTTTGGATTCCTCTTTACTTCCTCGTGCAATTCCATCGTCTTGATAAGAATTCCCACTTAGCTTTGCATACATGTTGACCTTACTCTAAGTAGCTTGCCAAACTAATTCCAAGATTTTAACAGGCACCTTGAACAACTCTCAGGTAGCTCCAATCACTAGGCCACCTTTCCTTTTTAGTTCGTAATATCAATTCTTTTTCTTAAAACATTCACCTTCCAACGAAGTCTGACATATCTCCTGGTTAGAAGGAAATTCTACTATCAACATTAATGACTCTGGTTAAATTACTCAAACTTGGAATACAATTATTAATCCTTGGTGTCACCTGAACCTTCTTAGCACAATTCTCCATTGCTAAGGGCATCGGTCACAACTTTTGCTTCTCCAGGTGATAGCACTTTTCTAAGTCATAAGCAATTTCATTCCAACAAGGGTAACACAAGCTCAAGATCAACTTAGTGAACATGTCCTATAGATTTTTGTGTTCCTCCTAGATATCACTTTTACTTCTAAAAAGACAGTACTTCCATGCTCCACAGTGGATAACTCTAGGTGCATGTTAGGTAGTTCAACTCACGCTTCCTTAGTTGACTTAATGAACAAACCACTACTTTACTTCATGCATAAGGACACATCCCACATCTTGATAAGATGCATCATTGTAGATATAAAGCTCTTGTCCTGATCTAACAAAGCTAATACATAGGCTTTACTTCAACCTCTTCTTGGACTCATTCAAACATTTGCCTGAAGTTTCTTTATCCAAACTAACTTAAAAGCTTCTCTAGTAGCTCTATCAAAATCTTGATGATCTTGGATAAACCTTCGTTGAACCTTTAACCAAACCTCATTGAGACTCTGAGTTTTTCTCATATCTTTGGGTACCACCACGCTTTCGCTGCGCAAACTAGAACGTGGGACACTTCATCTTGCAAATTCTTAAACTTGGCTACCCCCCTTAAGAAAAGATCAACTAGGGGACACAAGAAGGTAGCTTGCACATACTTTTAGATGAGCTAACTAGTATCAAATCATTCTGATATCCCAATGATATTCTCGTGTATAGGCAAGAGCAAGAAACCTAAAATTCCTCGTGAGTAGAAAATCAGCAGCGTAGTGAAACAGATGTAACTCTCATTCTGTTAATCCAATGAAGTTGTAGCTTATACCGTTGGAAAGCTTACAAAATTATCTACAACTTCTTTGTAGAATAAATTCTTTAGTTTAAAAGATCAAAAACAGTGCACAAGGGAAACTGTTCTAGGTTCCAAACAGCACAGATGCATCGCCTTGTGATTTTCGTATCTCCATAACCAAAATAGCTATCAAGGTGATTCTTGCTTTCAGAGAAAGATATTGAAGTCTACTATTGTCCAGAATTTTCTCATGATTTTAGGTCATCCAAGAACAGAGATATAAGCAGAAGAGTGCAGACTGCTTCGAAAAGATAAAATAGGGGAAACAGAAGAATACCATAACCTAACTATCTATTGCACTGATCTTTATACCTTAGGCCTATAAACTAAATGAAATTGTGGGCAAACCCAACAAGATCATTGCAATCATTACAAAGATCCAAAACAATCATAAACATAATGACAATTCAACAAGTAATAAAGATGCACAATTTAATCATTGACTTAACTTGTGATACTAACGTCCTCATCGTACTAGGGGTAACAATCCTAAAACTCATCTTCAGATTATGCAAGAAGGTGATGAGGAATAGTTCTAAGAGCGTATCAATCCAAGAAGTGAAGATGAGAACAAAGCCTTAAAACGAGCATCAAGGAGGAGATAAATATCAAGTATAGATATATAGTAGAGAAGAAAATATCAAGATTTATAGAACAAGGATTTTATAGCAATTTCAAAACCTTAAGACGACCAATTTCTAACTAGGCTTGCGTCCTACAGTCAGCATTGCTCTGATACCACTTTGTAGCACCCAGTTTTAAGAATAAAACCAGATACACCCAGTCCTAAAGTCCAGAATTGATATTTAAGCCGCGAAAAATACTACGAAAACTCCAAAAATTTGGGGACAATTCTCAGAGACACTTTGGAACATGATGAACTCCAATAAAGTATTTGAAGCTCATAAAAATATTGTTGGGAACTTAGGACATAAAGATTAAGGTGAAGAAGGTAGGAATTAAATTCCAGAAAGAAGCAGGAAAATTCCTAGAGATAGATATTCGTCTCCTAAACGTATAAAAGACACATTTTGCACATAGAAACACGAGGTGCGACCGGCATGAATCCAACAAACACGTTTCTACCTTATGATAAATTTCAAATTGATGAAAAATTTATTTTCCTATATTTTATGAGCACCAAAATTCAGAAATAAATCATTTTATCCTACTTTCCAAAAGAGGCAAATTTTAGGGTGTTACACACACTAATCTCGTCATCGTTGTAATCTTCGCTGTTTTGACGTTCCATGTATTATTCAGTCCTGAGTAAACTTGTACAGCTATGAAAATTTGTTTGTTCTATGAAATGTTTCCTGAACTTCATTGCTCATGTAATGAAGTGGTCTAAGACAGTGTTAGTGAGTTTTGCAGGAGGACACCAATGCCTGCATCCTGGGAAATTTTATTCAAATAATATTATTTTAATAAATAATTGCAAATCTAGGTGTTCGTTTTACAAATTTGCACAGCCAGCTTCCAATCGGCTGTCCAGTGGCCGACAGCTACCTGTCAGCCAGCGTAGCACGTGGAAACCATAGTGCTACTGTAGCGGAACGGTCCCCAACCATAGTGCTACTGTAGCGAATCGGTCCAATCGGGTCTCCACTGGCCGATAGACCTCCATAGCCAGATTGGACTCCCCACATTGTTCGCTGTGCTGCAGCAGCCGGCTGGCTAGCTGCGTTCACCCATTCAGCTACAATATTTTGGTTTTTAAAATTTCTTTTTTATATTAAGCAAAAATATCTAAAGATCTAAAAAAATTAAGAATTTGTATGTAGATGCTAAGAAAAAATCGAACACAAACTATTTTGAGAATTACACGGTACGTACGCAAACCCGGTCTCGAAATTCACGAAGTCATCACAGGCGCCCCACTGTCGACGTGGACGTCACCTACCACTGAAAGTGGTAGCACCGTTATATCCTGGAATAAATCTAGAAAAATGCGATCACCCGTGCCAAGTCCAGGACTTAAACCTAGACGGACAAGTTCCACCACACCCAACCAACTGATCAACTCGATGGGCAGCCCTTGATCCCACCCCACAGTAGATCGCCATCTATTCGAGCTGTCGTCCCGGTCCTTTCGCTCAGCCTTGGACTTCGCAAGCTCCACTACTCCTGGACATGTAAAGTGCTGTCCGGATGCGCTAGCATGGTTAGTTAGTCACGCCAATTTATTTAGCTTGACTGTAGTGACGAGTTGCACTACGACATTTGGCGTGACTAAAACGTGAGTTACTAAAATTTTAGTTGTGACATGCTCTTTTTAAAATATTAGTTTTTATTTCAATAGTCATTAATCATTTGCAATATTTTAGTTGGAAATTGAAATACTCGAGACGTCGGTGAAAGGGCATGTAGGCGAGTGGATACAAGAGCCTCAATAACACCTTAGGCTTGCGTGCGTGCATTTATAGGGGTGAGTGTGCATGACCCGATGTCCAGTTCCATCGGTACTCAACTGCCGTCTCGTTGCTGGATTCCAACGGAGGCATCTAAATGCCAAAAAGCACATGCAACAATCGTACCGGTAAATGCAAAGGTAAAGAAATAAGCCAACGTTGTAAATGTAAATGGGATCGAAAGGAATGACTGGACCCCAGAGTACCTGCTGTGGCCGAGCGTGCGGCTTATCGGCTACAGGAAGGCAGAGAGGGTTGTTCGATGTCCAGTCAGCCCTTGGGATGCCGATATGCCTGTCAGCACAGAAAACTTTGACGTGGCTATTCTTACATTTACGTGGCGCCACTAATCAGCCTCCAAGGCGCCGATATGACCATATGGGCTGACCAATAGCCGATAAGTGTCCAATCGGCTTTCCAAGTGCCGATAGGCATTTATTCTTGCAGATTTTTCATAACACCATCTAGATTTGCAATTACTTATTAAAATAATACTGTTTGACAAACATCCCGGAACACCGTGGACACTGACCTCTCACGGCCATTTCAGAGAAACAATGTCCCCAAGGATAAGATCTTCACGAGAGAGTTCTCTGTATAGAAACTTCTCTGCACCATTGACAACATAAGAAATTGGGCGGCACACGCCATGGAGGCCGAGGTGTGCTCCAACAACGTACCCCCAGGCAAGGACACGGCCACCCCCTCCCAGCCACCGCGAGGGGGACAGCCCGCCGTCGTGGACGACGAGGCGCGCCCACGAACCCCAGGGCCATGCCCCCAGCCGCGGACATGACAACACCTCCCTGGCCAGCCGAACGCGAGAGCTCCATCACCAAGTGGTTAAAGCCGTTCACCGCAAAGATCCTGCGTAAGATGTCGTCGCCGCTGCTGCCTCAGCTAGATGTCGAGGCACAACCAAAGTTGCCGACTCGCAGCAGGAGGATTGCCGCTCAGGCGCTGTCAGGCGTCCCGGCTTCTAAGCGTGGAGAGGTGCCAATGATGAAGCGGATGGGCTATCTCGACGGGTAGACGAGGCCTTCCACGGCGTCAAGGACGCCTACGACAGTATCTCCGTCGACCAGCTCAACCCCTCGCATGCTGAGGCAATACGACAGCTCTTCCCGGACCCACAAGGAGAGCGACCCTGAACGCCGATGATGGCTACGTAGTATGATTAGCGAGTAATAACCCATGATCTCCTTATGCTAAGGAGGGCAGAGCCGATTGTATAACACTAACCCCCAGCCTAGTGTGCCATGTTCGTGGCGCGTCGTTGTAACTTTCACTATTTTTTAATTTTAATTTTTAATATAAAGATGCACAAATTTTTTGCGCGACAACGGCAAGTTCTTCATACGGGATGGCCAAGTCATCACTCTTTAAGTCAACAGCACAGCAGTCAACAACGTCCTTGAATTTGATTCAACGGTGCCTTTTTTTCAACATGCATTATTTTTACGGGTCCTTTTTCATGTTATTACGACCGACCTAAGCTGAAGATGTAGAAAGGGCCTCGTGCAAATGCAAGGACACCAAGGTCAATTCCATTTTTACATAATCCTTCCAAGCACACTAATCTCATCATCATTGTAATCTTCGCTGTTTTGACGTTCCATGTATTATTCAGTCCCGAGTAAACTTGTACAGCTATGAAAATTTATTTGTTCTATGAAATGTTTCCTGAACTTCATTGCTCATGTAATGAAGTGGTCAGACAGTGTCAGTGAGTTTTGCAGGAGGACACAAATGCCTGCATCCTGGGAAATTTTATTCAAATAATATTATTTTAATAAATAATTGCAACTCTAGGTGTTCGTTTTACAAATTTGCACAGCCAGCTGCCTATCGGCTATCCAGTAATGAAGTGGTCAAGACAGTGTCAGTGAGTTTTGCAGGAGGACACCAATGCCTGCATCCTGGGAAATTTTATTCAAATAATATTATTTTAATAAATAATTGCAACTCTAGGTGTTCGTTTTACAAATTTGCACAGCCAGCTTCCTATCGGCTATCCAGTAATGAAGTGGTCAACCAGTGAGTTTTGCAGGAGGACACCAATGCCTGCGTCCTGGGAAATTTTATTCAAATAATATTATTTTAATAAATAATTGTAACTCTAGGTGTTCGTTTTACAAATTTGCACAGCCAGCTTCCTATCGGCTATCCATTAGCCGACAGCTACCTGTCAGCCTACGTGCCGCGTGAAAACCATCCTATCGGCTATCCAATAGCCGACAGCTACCTGTCATCCTACGTACCGCGTGAAAACCATTGTGCTCCTGTAGCGGATCGGTCCAATCGGGTCTCCACTGCCCGATAGGCCTCCATAGCCAGATTGGACTCCCCACATTGTTCGCTGTGCTGCAGCAGCCGGCTGGCTAGCTGCGTTCACCCATTCAGCTACAATATTTTGGTTTTTAAAATTTCTTTTTTATATTAAGAAAAAATATCTAAAGATCTAAAAAAATTAAGAATTTGTATGTAGATGCTAAGAAAAAATCGAACACAAACTATTTTGAGAATTACACGATACGTACGCAAACCCGGTCTCGAAATTCACGAAGTCATCACAGGCGCCCCACTGTCGACGTGGACGTCACCTACCACTGAAAGTGGTAGCACCGTTAAATCCTGGAATAAATTTAAAAAAATACGATCACCCGTGCCAAGTCCAGGACTTAAACCAAGACGGACAAGTTCCACCACACCCAACCAACTGATCAACTCGATGGGCAGCCCTTGATCCCGCCACGAGGACTCTGACGCCGTAGTAGGTCGCCATCTATTCGAGCTGCCCTCCCGGTCCTTTCGCTCAGCCTTGGACTTCGTCAGCTCCACTACTCCTGGACATGTAAAGTGTTGTCTGGATGCGCTAGCATGGTTAGTTAGTCACGCCAATTTATTTAGCTTGACTGTAGTGACGTGTTACTTAAATTTTAGTTGTGACATGCTCTTTTGAAAATATTAGTTTTTATTTCAATAGTCATTAATCATTTGCAATGTTTTAAATCTCCCACTATATTATAAACTGAATATCAATATGAATATGAATACATATGTCCATATTCAAATTTTATTAGAAATGAATTCTTGGAAATTGAAATACTCGAGACATCGGTGAAAGGGCCTGTAGGCGAGTGGATACAAGAGCCTCAATAACACCTTAGGCTTGCGTGCATGCATTCATAGGGGTGAGTGTGCATGACCCGATGTCCAGTTCCATCGGTACTCAACTGTCGTCTCGTTGCTGGATTCCAACGGAGGCATCTAAATGCCAAAAAGCACATGCAACAATCGTACCGGTAAATGCAAAGGTAAAGAAATAAGCCAACATTGTAAATGTAAATGGGATCGAAAGGAATGACTGGACCCCAGAGTACCTGCTGTGGCCGAGCGTGCGGCTTATCGGCTACAGGAAGGCAGAGAGGGTTATTCGATGTCCAGTCGGCCCTTGGGATGCCGATATGCCTATCGGCACAGAAAACTTTGACGTGGCTATTCTTACATTTACGTGGCGCCACTAATGGCAATTCTAGGAATGTAATGATACGAATGAATTGTTCAAATGTAAATGCTTAAAGTAAAGGGAGGGAAAGGAACACGGCGATGTTTTGCCGAGGTATCGGAGAGTCGCCACTCCCCACTAGTACTCGTTGGAGAACCCGCGCAAGGGTGTAGCTCCCCCTTGATCCGCGCAAGGATCAAGTGCTCTCTACGGGCTGATTCTTCGACACCCCATCATGGTGAATCGCCCACAACCGCTCATAACTTGAGTTGGGTCATCCACAAGCTCCGTTGGATGATCACCAAACTCCCGATCACCACCGATCCGTCTAGGTGATGGCGATTACCAAGAGTAACAAGCACAAACTCTCACTTGACCACAACAAGCCTAATGAGAAGGGTGGATGCACACTTGCTACTCTCCTTGTATTAATGAGGCCTTAATCTTGGATTCTCAAATCTCAATCACCTCACTAGGCTCTTGCTCTCCTTTGCACTCTCAAGGGTGTTTCTCAGCTGAACAAATAGGCAAGAGACCTCCCATGGATGAGTGGAATAAGTATTTATACCCCTCATTCAAAACATAACGTTTGGAGGCTGAGTCATCACTCTGCGGGGTGATCAGACGCTCCGGTTAGTTATCCCCGCCACTGTGTCAGAAAGAGCTGTTAAGTTCTGACTGGACTCTAACCTGCGTCCGGTCAGCACTGACCGGACACGTCCGGTCACGAAAACTGCTCTCTGGAACCTTACTGATGTTGATCGAACACTGGCACCCAGAGTCTGGTCACTTCGCTGTTCAGCGTCTGGTCAGTTACCGAATCCTGACCAGCGTCCGGTCAGCACTGATCGGACACGTCCGAATAGGAATCTCCCTCTCTGGAACTTCTCTGGAGTTGACCGGACTCTGGCACCCAGCGTCCGATCACTTTTCACTCATCATCCGATCGCAACCAGATGGCTCTAGTTGATCAAATGAAGTGATCGGACTCACCCTTCAGCGTCCGGTCACAACCAGACTAGTGTCCGATCAGTCATTTGACCCTCCATTCACTTCCAACTCAAAATCAAATGTGAATAAAGTTTGCTCCATTTGATCTTAGGGCTACTTCGAAGCTACCTAGTGCTAGATTTGACAAGTGTGCACCACACCTAACCCACTAGACTCACCTAGGTCAAGCTACTAGTCCTATGCTCTATGATCTGAAGGCAACTCCACTGTTAAGATATGCATGATAGAAATCCTCATGCAGTGGTGTATAGAAGTGCTCTGAAGCACGCTTATCCTGCCTTGGCGAAAACCAGTCCTCAAACTGCACAAAACAGAGCTGCTACACCTGCTTGGCTGTGGCTGCCCTTAGGTCAAGGTGAATCACCAGAGGTAGACCCTGTGGTCTGGGAGGAGGACGAGAGCCCCTCCTCTGTGTCTCAGGCCTTGGCGACACCTGAGTATGTGTACGACCAGAGCATCGAAGCTGTGGCTGAGGTGCCTGCTCTGTCTCCTTGATCTACTCTGCCTGCTAAGTATCCTCTGACTGCTCTGCTGGCTGTGCCTACTACTCAATGGTCTCACCCTGAGGCTGACTCTCCTCTTAAGTGACACATCATCCTCCAAGCATGATAGTCCTAGCTGGACTACCATGACGACTCTCAACCCTCTCAATGGTGGCCCTCTATGCTAGAGATAGCTGATCTGCAATACGGACACCACTCCGAGCTCCACCTCTCTCTGCACGCTCTGCGGCGGCTACCACTGCTGCTGCTCTCTCAGTATCAGCATCTGCAAACTTGTGCTTCTTCATCATAGTCTTCTTTGCCTTGCCTTTCTCCTGAGCAGACAGGCAAGGCGGAGGCCTTGGATCCTCATCACCGGGACCACCTCCGACATTCTTGACTCATGCCATTGCTAGAGCTGAAAAGAACTACTGCCATGGACAAGAATCAACTGCCAACTGACACTCATGAGGCTTGGCCTCGATCCGTACTCGTGGGCTTGGCCCTGAGTTCACTGACAACTACAAAGAGAACCACAAAAGCATCGACTCGCTGCACGATAGAATAGATATGATATATAAATAATCACAATATACATCTAGAGATGCGAAACCCTAAGAAGCAAGCAGTAGATACGAAATTGGAAGCGATGGCTTGCGACTTGATGAACCGGTGACCGATTAGCAGAGGAACAAACCACGGTGCACCACCGGGATCGACAATCAAATGCCTAGGGTTAGGGTATAGGCGCAAAGTGGTGCGGCGATTGAGCAATGCAATGTAGACATGGCTAGGGCAAGCGGCAGCGCAATCGCTACGAGGCAGTGGGTGCTAGCACTGGTGCACGGCAAGGAGCACGACGGCGACGGCGCTGCTGCGCTATTGTGGCGAGGGAGGCTACACGGGCATAGAGGTGTGGAGTGGGCATGGTGGCTGTGGAGGCACGATGTGGGCGCGGCACAGGCGAGGATGCCATAGCTGGCGCGGGTGAGCGGGGTAGAGCAGCGCAGCTGCGGCGGACGCGGCGCGGTGGTGGTGCAGGCATGGGCAGGCGGCGTGGTTAGGGCATGGGCACGGTCATGGTGGTAGAGGTGTGGTGGCTACGAGATTAGGGTAATCGAGCGGCGTGGCATATGGAGTTAATATGGTGCCCCCCCATGTTGGATTAGAAAAGGAAACGAAAAGAGATCATAATCCACACGTTTTCTACTGACTGGACACACTGGTCGCAACGATCGGACGCTACCATCCAGAGTCCGGTCGACTACAGAGAGGTCAAAATCCCCTCAAGTCATGACCGGACACGTCTGGTTACCCTTGACCGGACACAGCTAGAGTCCGGTCAGTCCTGAGACCATCTTCTTCGCTTGACCGGACGTAGGGACATCATCTGATCGGACACATGAAGATCACTGTTTCAGCGTCTAGTCACTCCTGTGTGCTTCTATTCACCTCCAGTGAACTGACCAAACGCTGGAATCCAGAGTCCGGTGCAGCGTCCGATCGCCGTTTTCAGCGATTCTTCGATGTTCCTTCGTGCTGCTGTTCCCAATCAAGTCCCTACTTCAATAAGACCCAAATAAACACCAATTGGGACTGATGTGAGTGACCTCTCTCAAACCCTCGATTTTTTTCAAAATATTTTGCCTTAGGCTATAATTCTTTTTAAGAAAATAGGCAATAAAAAAGGGTAGTCGAAAGGAAACGACAAAGCAACACACATGCATATGCAATACTTGAAAGTAATTCTAGTTGCTTGTCAAGTTTGATCCAAGGTTAAGCTTCTTCACACGCTTTTCTAGTGAAACATGTTGTATATTACAATGCAATGCAATGCAAGGGACAAGCGCTAAATGCAAGGTTAACCATGTTAGACAAGCGCTAAATGCATTACCAAAAATTAAACATGTTGTATATTACAATGCAATGCAAAGGACAACACAAGCTCATTTTCTAGTGAAGTTACTAAAATCAAGCATATTGAGTTCATTCCTCAATCGACAAAATGTCGCCTCATCTAGCGGTTTAGTGAAGATATCCACCAATTGATCCTCGGTCCTTACACCTTCTAGTGATATATCATTTTTAGCAACATGATCTCTAAGAAAGTGATGGTGGATACTATGTGCTTGGTGCAAGAGTGTTGAACCAGATTATTAGCAAGTTTGACCGCACTCTCATTGTCACACAAAAGAGGTACCTTTTCTAGAACTACACCATAGTCTAGCAAAGTTTGTTTCATGTAAAGTATTTGTGCACAACAAGCACCCGTGGCAATGTATTCCGCTTCAGCGGTGGACAAAGCCACACTATTTTGCCTCTTGGAGGACCAAGACACTAGTGATCTACCAAGCAAATGGCATCCTCTGGATGTGCTTTTTCTATCAATTTTACAACCGCCATAATCCAAATCGGAATAGCCAACTAGTTGAAATCTAGCTCCTTTGGGATACCAAAGGCCAATGCTTGGTGTGTGCTTAAGGTACCTAAGGATTCTTTTAACGGCAATCAAGTGAGCTTCCTTAGGATTAGTTTGAAATCTAGCGCACATACACACACTAAACATGATGTCGGGCCTAGATGCGGTCAAATATAACAAGCTACCAATCATAGAGTGGTAGAGAGTATGATCAACTATTTTACCTCCCTCATCTAGGTCGAGATGTCCATTAGATGGCATTGGTGTCTTGATTGGTTTACATTCATCCATTTTGAACCTCTTGAGAAGATCATTTGTATATTTCTCTTGAGAGATGAAAATCCCTTCTCTCATTTGCTTGACTTGAAAACCAAGGAAGAATGTAAGCTCTCCAATCATTGACATCTCGAACTCCTTCGACATCAATTCACCAAACTCTTTGCAATAATCTTCATTTGATGATCCAAATGTGATATCATCAACATAT
Organism: Miscanthus floridulus; assembly: GCF_019320115.1. Classification (NCBI taxonomy): domain Eukaryota; kingdom Viridiplantae; phylum Streptophyta; class Magnoliopsida; order Poales; family Poaceae; genus Miscanthus; species Miscanthus floridulus. The sequence continues at coordinate 97,621,682 of NC_089593.1, forward strand.
ACTTGACAAATGAAGATTTCTCCATCAAGCTTCTTGGTGAATAGTATTGTGTCGACCTTCCCAATGGTGAAGCCCTTCTCAATGAGGAAATCCCGAAGGCGCTCATACCACGCTCTTGGGGCTTGCTTAAGCCCATATAGCACCTTGGACAACCTATAAACATGATTAGGATATCTAGGGTCTTCAAACTCAGGAGGTTGATCAACATAGACTAGTTCATTTATAAAGCCATTTAAAAATGTACTTTTAACATCCATTTGATATAATTTCATTTTATGATGCGATGCATATTGTGGGGGTATGGCCCCCGGTATCCACAAGACGAGACATGGGCCGCACCATCAGAGGTGGCCCAGCCCACAAGATCAAGGCGTGCACGGCGCTGCTCGGCGTGCACCGCAAGCTATTGTATAGTACCAAATAGGATACTTTACTTGTAACCCTACCCCTCCAGAGTATATAAGGAGAGGCAGGGGTCCTCTAGTGGACAAGATCTATCTACTGCATCTCAATACAATACACCAAAGACACAAGACGTAGGGTATTACGTCGATCAAACGGCCCGAACCTGTCTAAATCGCTATCTCTGCGCCTTGTGTCACCATCTGGTTCCTGATTATGCGCACCTCCACCAACAAATCTACCATCGTGGGACACCCCTCGGTGGACTGCCGACGATATTCTGTTGACAGTTGGAGCACCAGGTAGGGGTGTGCGCTTTATCCCATGGCAAACCAGATGGCGTATCTCAAGTTCAACATCATCCGTGGTGGCACGACGTCACGGCGGCGACATGACATCACGGTGCAACTCGCCATGAATTCACCGCAGCAACGCACGAGTAGCACGACAACACCAAGCGATCCTTGCCGAGGCTCCTTGGGTTTTGTTGAGATCAGAGTGACTCAGCGGGGAAAGGCACGATGATTTTAGCCGTTGCAGCATGTTTTAGATCCAATCCAAGACCTCATGCAGAGCCAGAGGGCAAGCCGATCTGCAATGCCGCCTTCTCCGTCTCTCAGCAATCAAGAAGTCAATCCGACAACATGAAGACGTGCAGCAACATGCAAGCCAAACCAATCTTGGCTTCTTGTATGTATGCTTACATCTTACAAGCACGAGCGACACGATCATGAAGATTTGCTCCAATTAGAAATCTACGGCCTATACAGGCTACGCGGATGCTTCAAGTCACCCGCACGAGCCAATATTGGATCATCCAGAGCAGCAGATTATTAGATTATCAGAGTGTCGCAATCACCAGGCAAACAATGAGGACGTACGATCTATAGCACCATGAAGATGACGCAAGCAAGACCAAAAGCCATGCAAGCTAACACGCAAATTAGGCCTGCATGTACGTGCATGTGCCTGAGCCGTGCAAGGCGCACGCACATATCGCATTCTTGGCATCCGACTGCATCAAGCCATCACCCGAGCCATCCGAGCCGCCCGAGCAATCAAGCCATCCGGACTACTTACTCTGACCAACTGCCACGTCGCAATGATGACCATCGCCATGATGACAGGCCGAAAAGCTCGAGGGCCAGGCAACTTCGTCAGCGCCGACTAGATAACGCCATACATCGCCGACCAGACATTCTGTCTAAAGCTAAGTCACGCTTTAATATTTTTCTAAATATTCTCCAATCTCCGTATATCGCCATGATGTTTCTCCGAGCTGTTTTCTTCATGTTTGCTCTCCAAACGATTTTCCAAACCCCCGAACAGTCATGTTGGTGCTCGGACGCCTCCAGAGACGGCCCTATCTCCGGCTCCTCCCTACACATGCTACGGGCTCCGTGCTCTGCGTTATGGGTGGTCGGCAGCGGCTCCTTGGTCACGCCTGTTCCTCCTACACATGCACGAGCTCCGTGCTCCGCGTTATGGTTAACGAGCTAGCTAGGGCTGGAGACTCAGCTACACACTAACTAGTCAGGCAGTTTATATTAAATACATTTTCACACCAACTGATCGCCGGACTGCATACGCCGTTTCATCACCATTGCTGATTTTTCTCCGGAGCTCATATATTTTTACATCATGTACTACCCGTTCTACATATTTGTATTGCAGGATTATCATCCAGGTGATCGGACCACCTGGTGCTCAGACTTCTCCACCGATCAACTGGTCGGACCGCTTGGTTCATGGACTCCGTCGCCGACCAGTTGATCGGACTGTTCGCCATTCGCTTCTACTCAATGCTCACTTTGCTGCCGACCAGTTGACCAGACTATTCGTTGCTCGTGCTTCATCGCCAGCTACGTCGAGAAGTCCTCGGTGCTCAGATTCTTCGTGCTCGAGGACTAAGTGGGCACACTTCACCGCACGGACATCGCCAGCTATGCCGGTGCTCAGACATCGCTAGCAACGCCAGGAACTCCTCGCTCCTCGGTGCTCGAACATCGCCACCTATGCCGGGGACTCCTCGGCGCTCGGACATCGCCAGCGACACTGGGGATTCCTCGCTCCTTGGTGCTCGGACATCGCCAGCGACGCCGGGGACTCCTCGGTGCTCGGACATCACCAGCGACACTGGGGACTCCTCGCTCCTCGGTGCTCGGACATCGCCAGCAACACCGGGGACTCCTCGCTCCTCGGTGCTCAGACATCGCTAGCAACGCCGGGGACTCCTCGCTCCTCGGTGCTCAGACATTGCCACCTTTGTCGGGTACTCCTCAGCGCTCGGACATCGCCAGCGATGCTGGGGATTCCTCGCTCCTCGGTGCTCAGACATCACCAACGATGTCGGGGACTCCTTGGTGCTTGGACATCACCAGCGACACTAGGGACTCCTCGCTCCTCTTTGCTCAGACATCACCAGCAACGTCGGGGACTCCTCGCTCCTCGGCGCTCAGACATCGCCAGCGACGCCAGGAACTCCTCGCTCCTCGGTGCTCGAACATCGCCAGCGATGCTGGGGACTCCTTGCTCCTCGGTGCTTAGACATCGCCAGTGACGTCGGGAACTCCTCGCTCCTTGATGCTCGAACATCGAATCTTGCTACGTCTCATCGGTGTGCTATCAAGCTGCTCCATGCTGTTCGGATCAGGGTGCTGATCTTGGGCAGCACGTCTAGGGTCTTGATACGCTCATGTCAGACGACATCAGCAAGCTTTCAGACTTCTTTTTCTTTGATCCTGCTACAAGATTCATTCTTCATCTTCCAGCAGGCTCGGGGACTAAGTGGGCACACTTCACCTTGTGGTGAATGTGTGCTTTTCTTATCTTGAGGCTACGTCCGGGGACTGGCTACCTGCTCGGCTGGTCTTCTACTTTCTGACCCTAGCACCACGTGACTACGTCACCTACTGTCATGCTCGGGGACTAGCTATGGGGGTATGGCCCCCGATATCCATAAGACAAGACATGGGCCGCACCATCAGAGGTGGCCCAGCCCACAAGATCAAGGCGTGCACGGCGCTGCTCGGTGTGCACCGCAAACTATTGTATAGTACCAAATAGGATGCTTTACTTGTAACCCTACCCCTCCAGAGTATATAAGGAGAGGTAGGGGTCTCTAGTGGACAAGATCTATCTACTGCATCTCAATACAATACACCAAAGACACATGACGTAGGGTATTACGTCGATCAGACGGCCCGAACCTGTCTAAATCGCTGTCTCTGCGCCTTGTGTCACCATCTGGTTCCTGATTACGCACACCTCCACCGACAAATCTACCATCATAGGATACCCCTCGGTGGACTGCCGACGATATTCTATCGACACATATGCAAGGAGGATACATATGGCTTCAAGTCTTACAACCGGTGCAAAGGTCTCTCCAAAATCCAACCCTTCAACTTGAGAGAACCCCTTTACATCTAGTCTTGCCTTATTCCTCACTACAATGCCTTGATCATCTTGCTTGTTTCAGAACACCCACTTTGTTTCAGTGAGTCTTGCACCTTATGGTCGCTCTTCAAGAGTCCAAACTTCATTGCGAGTGAAGTTGTTCAACTCTTCATGCATGGCATTTATCCAATTGGAATCTTGAAGAGCTTCTTCTACATTCTTAGGTTGAACACAAGAGACAAAAGCGTGATGTTCAATAAATGAAGTAAGTTTTTGAGAGCAAGTCATTACACCATTTGTAGGACTCTCTATGATGAGATCTTGTGGATGAGCTTGTAGTAGAGGTGAATTTCTTCTATCAACCACTTGAGGGGGAGGTTGTGGAACATCAACATCTTGAGCTTGTGCCACCATTTGATCATGAGAGACATGAGTATCTTCATTTTCTACTCTCCCATCTTTATCGCCATCTTGTGGCACATTTGATGAAGAAGGTGGATCAATCACTTGTACATCATCTTCATCATCTTTAGGCTTGATGTCTCCAACCGGAATGTTCTTCATAGCCTCCCTCAATGGTTCATCACCTACATCATCAAGATTCTCATGTGCTTCTTGGGAGCCATTAGATTCATCAAATTCCACATTATATGTTTCTTCAACCACGCTGGTGACATGATTAAATACTCGATATGCTTTGGACTTTGATGAGTAACCAACAAGAAAGCCAATATCACAACGTCTTTGAAACTTCCATAGGTGTTACCGCTTCTTGTAGATGTAGCATTTGCAACCAAACACCCAGAAGAAGAAGACGCCCGGCTTCTTCCTATTGAGCAACTCATAAGGTGTCTTGCCAAGAAACTTTTGAAGGAACAGGTGATTAGACGCATAACATGCGGTGTTGATAGCTTTCGCCTATAGAGCTTCGGGTGTATTGTACTCATCAAGCATTGTTCTTGCAAGTGCGATAAGTGTCCAGTTCTTTCTCTTAACTATACTATTTTGTTGAGGAGTATATGTTGCGGAGACCTCATGCTTGATTCCAACTTCATCACAATAAGCTTCAATGTTTGTGTTGTCAAACTCTTTTCCATTATCACTTCTTATCTTCTTGAGCTTCACTTCAAACTCATTTTGTGCTCTCTTGGCAAACTTCTTGAAACATAATGCAACCTCGGTCTTGTCATAAAGGAAGAACACCCATGTATATCTAGAGTAGTCATCAACAATCACAAAACAATAAAGATTTCCTCCCAAACTCTTGTAAGTTGTTGGTCCAAATAAGTCCATGTGAAGGAGCTCTAGCACTCTTGTTGTTGACATGAAAGCTTTTGTAGGATGAGTGTTTGCAACTTGCTTGCTGGCTTGAGATGCACTACAAAGCTTGTCCTTCTCAAATTTCACATCCTTCAACCCTCTCACCAATTTATTCTTCATAAGCTTCTTGAGTGAGCTCATCCCAACATGAGCAAGTCTTCTATGTCATAGCCACCCAAGTGATGTTTTGGTGAATAGGCATGTCTTCAAGTTGGCATCTTCGGAGGTGAAATCAACTAGATATAGGTTGTTGTATCTAAATTCCTTGAATATAACTTGATCATCATCTTCCTTAGATACAACCATTTCCTTCTCGGTAAACAAGCATTGAAAGCCAAGATCACACAATTGACCAACGGATAGCAAGTTGAAGCTCAATGAAGCAACATATAGCACGTTTGAGATTGAATGATCATTTGATATTGCCACTTTGCCCTTTGAATTATCACCAAATGTAATTCTTTCTTGACCATCAACTTCTTCATCTAGTGAGGTGAACATACGAGGATCACCGGTCATATGTTGAGTGCAATCACTATCAATTACCCAATGACTTCCACCGGTCTTGTAGTTCACCTATAGACAAGAGATCAAGCTTGTTTAGGGACCCAAACTTGTTGAGGGTCCTTGACTTTCTCAACAAGTGACTTTACAATCCAAATTTTCTTAGGCCTATTCTTGTTGGGAGGTCCTAAGAACATGACTTTCATTTTTCCACTAGAGTCCTTTCTAAGCATATAATGAGCATTGAAAGCAAAGGGTCTAGCATGCTTGGGCAAGGGTTGTGGTGGTGGAGTTTGACATTCATGGGCAAAGTGACCTTCTTGTCCACACTCAAAACACCTCTTTAGCTTTGGCTTTGACTTGTGTTGTTGTTGTTGTTGTTGATCTTGAGCCTTCTTCTCTTGATTTGCCAAATACCCAATTCCACTTCTATCCATCTTCATGACGGTGTTCATGAGTAGCTCACTTTGAAGATGTTGACCTCTTGTAAACTTGCTCAAGCCGGTTTTGAGATGTTCTTTTTCTAACTTGAGCTTCTTGTTCTCTTCTTTGAGTTCATCATGATTTTTCTCCTTCTTTAGTCTCTTGTTCTCTTCTTTGAGCATCTCATTCTCAAGAGCTAGATCACTATCATGCTCAAGGTTCTCTATCACAATGGTGTTGGTGGTTGATAGCTTTTCAAGATCTTTCTTGAGCTTCTCATTCTTATTCTTGATCTTGACATACTCATCATAGTTGTCAGACTCAACCACTTCCTTGCCTTTGCTACTAGAACCTTGTTCAATGCTCTCAATAATCAAATCATCACATGATGTAGCTATATCAATCTTAACAACATCGTTAGTAGCATCATATGGCTCATTGGATAAAAACTCATGAGAGACAACAAGATTATCATGATTAACTTTGAGGTTGGTATACTCTTCTTTTAGCATATTGTAGCTAGTGATGAGCTCATTATGTATCCCCTCAAGTTTATCATATTTTTCTTTAAGCTCCTTTTTAGATGATTTTAGCTCCTTGAGTTTGGATGACATAGTTTTATGATTTTCTCTAAGCTCAACACTAGCTTTTTCTGCTAAATCATATTTAGCTAAGAGTGAGTCATTCTCAAGTTCTAGCTTTTCATTTTTAGCTCTTGTCTTCCTAATAATTTTAGTATATTGGTTAAGCAACTTGATAAGATCATCATAGGAAGGTGATTCAAATTCATCATCACTATCACTATCATCATTTCTAGTATGATTATCACCACTACTATCATCATCATTTGATACCTTTTGTTCACCCTTGGCCATAAGGCATAGGTGTGTAGAGGATGACGGCGGTGGTGTCGGTGAAGATGGTGAAGAGTCAATCACAATAGCGGCCACCTTCTCGTTCTCACTATCATCATTGGATGAGCAACTTGATGAATCAATATCCGTGAGCCAATCACCGACGATGTATGCCTTGCTATTTTTCTTCTTGTTGTGGAAATCCTTCTTCTTGCCATCCTTCTTCTTGTATGGCTTGTTTTTCTTCTTCTCATCATCATCTTCATTACTTGAGTCATCTTTCTTGCCCTTGTACTTCTTCTTGTATTTATCTTTCTTTGGCTTGGGGCATTGATGTGCTAGATGACCAAGTTCTCCACAATTATAGCAATCCATCTCTGAGATGGGCTTCCTTCTATTGCTAGTGAAGAATTTCTTCTTCTTGCCATCAAATTCGACACCGTTCTTGTTGAGCTTCTTAAGCATCTTGGCGGTTCTTCTCACCATGAGAGCAAGACTTGCATCATCAATTTTATCATCACTTGAGCTCTCATATTCAACTCTTGCTTTCCCTTCTCTTGGCTAGCCTTGAATGCCAAGTCTTTCTTCTTGGTGGAAGAAGAGCCATCTTGTGGTGTGATGTGCATATACATCTCATGTGCGTTGATCTTTCCCAATATTTGAGTTGGTGTAGCGGTGGAAAGATCACCTTGATGAAGCATGATCACAATGTGCCCATATTTGTCAATGGGGAGGACACTCAAGATCTTTCTTATAACATCGGATGGTTGAATTTATGTAAGTCCAAGCCCATTGACTTCCTCTACAAGAACATTTAAGCGTAAGTACATCTCATTAGCACTTTTTTTAGGAAGCATCTCAAAAGAATTAAGCTTTTTCATGACAAGATGATAGCGTTCCTCACGCTCACTCTTTGTTCCCTCATGGAGTGCACAAATGTCCGACCATAGTGCTTGGGCGTCCTTGTGGTTCTGCACACGATTAAACACATCTTTGCAAAGGCCTCTAAAGATGGTGTTTCTAGACTTTGCATTCCATTTCTCATAATTAACTTCATTGCCTTGAAGGTTTGTGGGTTCCTTAGGTTTTGGGATCCTTGTGAGGCGGCTCTAAGAATTCCAATATCTAAAGCTTCTAAATAAGCCTCCATGCGGATTTTCTAATAAGGAAAATCATCTCCTTGAAAGATAGGAGGAGGTCAATCCCATGAGACATCTTTCTCTAGGCAGTTAAGCCTAATTTAGTGAGCATGAGGCTCTGATACCAATTGAAAGGATCAAGATGCCCAAGGGGGACGGTGAATTGGGCTAATTCTAAAATTCTTTGCAATAATTAAACCCTACACTTAGCCCACTTCACCCCTTGTGCCTAGTATGTGTTTCTATTGTTCTACCGCACAGAAGTTTTGCAACCTAAGTTCCAATACTACTCTAGCATGGCAATTCTAGGAATGTAATGATATGAAATGAATTGCTCAAAAGTAAATGCTTAAAGTAAAGGGAGGGAAAGGAACGCGGCGATGTTTTGCCGAGGTATCAGAGAGTCGCCACTCCCCACTAGTCCTTGTTGGAGCACCCGCGCAAGGGTGTAGCTCCCCCTTGATCCGCGCAAGGATCAAGTGCTCTCTACGGGCTAATTCTTTGACACTCCATCGCGGTCAATCACCCACAACCACTCACAACTTGAGTTGGGTCATCCACAAGCTCCGTCGGATGATCACCAAACTCCCGATCACCACCAAGCCGTCTAGGTGATGGCGATCACCAATAGTAACAAGCACAAACTCTCACTTAACCACAACAAGCCTAATGAGAAGGGTGGATACACACTTGCTACTCTCCTTGCACTATTGAGGCCTTAATCTTGGATTCTCAAATCTCAATCACCTCACTAGGCTCTTGCTCTCCTTTGCACTCTCAAGGGTGTTTCTTAGCTGAACAAATGGGCAAAAGACTTCCTATGGACGAGTGGAGTAAGTATTTATACCCCCTCATTCAAAACGTAATGTTTGGAGGTTGAGTCATCACTCTACGGGGTGACCGGACGCTACGGTCAGGGTGACCGGACGCTCAAGTCAGTTATCCCCGCCACTGTGTCAGAAAGAGCCGTTAAGTTCTAACCGGACTCTGACCTACGTCCGGTCACAAAAACTGCTCTCTGGAACCTTACTGATGTTGACCAGACGCTGGTACCCAGAGTCCGGTCACTTCGTTGTTCAGCATCCGGTCAGTTATCGGATCCTGACCAGCGTCCGGTCAGCACTGACCAGACACGTCCGATCAGGAATCTCCCCCTCTAGAACCTCTCTGGAGTTGACCAGACTCTGGCACCCAGCGTCCGGTAACTTCTCGCTCAGCGTCTGGTTGCAATCAGACGGCTCCAGTTGATCAAATGAACTGACCAGACTCACCCTTCAGCGTCCAGTCACAACCAGACCAGCGTCTGATCAGTCATTTAACCCTCCATTAACTTCCAACTCGAAATCATATGTGAATGAAGTTTGCTCTAATTGATCTTAGGGCTACTCCGGAGCTACCTAGTGCTAGATTTGACAAGTGTGCACCACACCTAACCCACTTGACTCACCTAGGTCAAGCTACTAGTCCATACCCCCTTAATAGTACGGTCAAAGGAAAAACAAAGTCCTAAACTTCTCTAAGTGTCTCTTCAACACCAAACGACACTTAGAACTAGTCCATCCTTAACCTTGTCGTCCATCCTTTGAAAACCAAAATGATTTCCATCATCAGGGGCATGACCATCATGATTGCCCAATCAATTGCCATTACCATGACCTAACTTAATTGCCTCTGCAAAACACACTTTAGTCATAGTAATCTCGCATTGTCATTAATTACCGAAACCCAACTAGGGGCCTAGATGCTTTCACAACTGATCAACTCGATGGGCAGCCCTTGATCCCGCCACGAGGACTCTGACGCCGCAGTAGATCGCCATCTATTCGAGCTGCCCTCCCGGTCCTTTCGCTCAACCTTGGACTTCGTCAGCTCCACTACTCCTGGACACGTAAAGTGTTGTCTGGATGCGCTAGCACGGTTAGTTAGTCACGCCAATTTATTTAGCTTGACTGTAGTGACGAGTTGCACTACGACATTTGGCGTGACTAAAACGCGAGTTACTAAAATTTTAGTTGTGACATGCTCTTTTTAAAATATTAGTTTTTATTTCAATAGTCATTAATCATTTGCAATGTTTTAAATCTCCCACTATATTATAAACTGAATATTAATATGAATATGAATACATATATCCATATTCAAATTTTATTAGAAATGAATTCTTGGAAATTGAAATACTCGACGTCTGTGAAAGGGCCTTTAGGCTAGTGGTTTCAAGAGCCTCAATAACACCTTAGGCTTGCGTGCGTGCATTCATAGGTGTGAGTGTGCGTGACCCGATGTCCAGTTCTATCAGTACTCAACTGCCTTCTCTTTGCTGGATTCCAATGGAGGTGTCTAAATGCCAAAAAGCGCATGCAACAATCGTACTGGTAAATGCAAAGGTAAATAAATAAACCAACATTGTAAATGTAAATGGGATCGAAAGGAATGACTGGACCCAGAGTACCTGCTGTGGCCGAGCCTACGGCTTATCAGCTACAGGAAGGCAGAGAGGGTTGTTCAATGTCTAGTCGGCCCTTGGGATGCCGATATGCCTGACTTTGACGTGGCTATTCTTACATTTACATGGCGCCACTAATCGGCCTCCAAGGCGCCGATATGACCATATGGGCTGACCAATAGCCGATAAGTGTACAATCGGCTTTCCAAGTGCCGATAGGCATTTATTCTTGGAAATTTTTCATAACACCATCTAGATTTGCAATTACTTATTAAAATAATATTGTTTGACAAACATCCCGGAACACCGTGGACACTGACCTCTCACGGCCATTTCAGAGAAACAATGTCCCCAAGGATAAGACCTTCACGAGAGAGTTCTCTGTATAGAAACTTCTCTCCACCATTGACAACGTAAGAAATTGGGCGGCACACGCCATGGAGGCCGAGGCGTGCTCCAACAACGTACCCCTAGGCAAGGACGCGGCCACCCCCTCCCTACCACCGCGAGGGGGACAGCCCGCCGTCGTGGACGACGAGGCGCGCCCACGAACCCCAGGGCCATGCCCCCAGCAGCGGACATGACAACACCTCCCTGGCCAGCCGAACACGGGAGCTCCACCATGAAGAGGTTAAAGCGGTTCACCGCAAAGATCCTGCGTAAGATGTCGTCGCCGCTGCTGCCTCAGCCAGATGTCGAGGCACAACCAAAGTTGCCGACTCGCAGCAGGAGGATTGTTGCTCAGGCGCTGTCACGCGTCCCGGCTTCTAAGCGTGGAGAGGTGCTGGTGATGAAGCGGATGGGCTATCTCGACGGGCAGACGAGGCCTTCCACGGCGTCAAGGACGCCTACGACAGTATCTTCGTCGACCAGCTCAACCCCTCGCATGCTGAGGCAATGCGATAGCTCTTCCTAGACCCACAAGGAGAGCGACCGAGGCGCTGCGCACGCCAGCACGTCTGAACGCCGATGATGGCTACGTAGTATGATTAGCGAGTAATAACCCATGATCTCCTTGTGCTAGGCAGGGCAGAGCCGATTGTATAACACTAACGCCCCAGCCTAGTGTGCCATGTTCATGACGCGTCGTTGTAACTTTCACTATTTTTTAATTTTATTTTTAATATAAAGATGATAATTTTTTTGCGTATTAAAAAAAACGTCAAGAAAAGCGACAACGACAAGTTCTTCATATGGGATGGCCAAGAAATCCCTTTGAGCAGTCGTCATCACTCTTTAAGTCAACAACACAGCAGTCAACAACGTCCTTGAATTTGATTCAACGGTGCCTTTTTTTCAACATGCACTATTTTTACGGGTCCTTTTTCATGTTATTATGATCGACCTAAGCTGAAGCTGTAGAAAGGGTCTCGTGCAAATGCAAGGACACGAATGTCAATTCCATTTTTCAACTACTTTTCAGCTGTTTAGGAAATAGGAATGATGGAAATTGCCTGTTGATGAGTTATTGTAGTCCTTTAAATTCTGAGAGGTTTTCTCATCGATGATCTATCAATCTGCTCCATATTCATCACGCTAAATTTCTTCTGTACCGTTACTGTATAATTCGAAAAAAAATCACTTTCCAAACAGGTTGCAAATTGCAATGCTAGACCAGTTCTACAGGTCCTGTTCTTACATCTACATAGATAATAATAACTTCCGACGAGGCCGGAGGAGTACTTCGTCCACCTGGTGCAGTGGGTCTGGGACTCGTACGTCGGCGGGACCATCCTCGATGCGGCCGACGCGCGGCTCCGGAGCCAGTTCGACGGCCGGGAGATGGCGTGCGCGATGCTCGTCGGGCTCTGGTGCGCGCACCCGGACCGCGGACTGCAGCCCACCGTCAGGCAGGCCGTCAACGTGCTGCGGTTCGAGGCGCCGCCGCCGACCCTCCCCGCGAAGATGCCAGTTGCTACCTACGGGCCTGATAACCGCTGTTTCTACAGTTCATAGCCGAGCTACTGAAGTTGTTAATTCGCAACTTACTGAACATTTGTTCAACAGGACGCAAAAAAAAAACCGTCAACCCCCTGGGCTGACCGTTCTCTCATTCCGAAACGTAAAACGATTCGGCTTTGCCCAATTATTTACTCTGAGTAATCCGGCCATTGTGCCGTGCACTACCTTCTGTTCTTCCTGTTCTTCTTTTCCAAGTATTTACTCCTTACAATTGGTATCAGAGATCAGTTCGAGTCCTGGCCTCCGATCCCCCTCGTACCCACTTCACTCGTCTGCAACGCTCTCTGGGAGCCATGGAACCGAACCTCAAGCTGGTGCTGGAAGAAATCCAGAAGTCGAAGGAAGAGTTCGGGGGTCGTTTCGACCAGCACAACAAGCAGTGGGAGCGGCGCTTTGCTGATCTCGATCTTGCCCGCGCCGCCCGCGACGTCGCCGTCGACAAACGCCTCTACGCCATCGAGCTCGCCGGCGCCGACACGGCGTACACCATCGGCAGGCGCGTTGCCGATCTGGAGGCCGTCCGCATTGACCCCCTCCACGACGAGCGCGACGACCGCGTCACCGCCCTCGAGGTGGCCGCCATGGACCTCGGTACTTGGCTCCCGGAGGTGGAAGCGCTCGTCGACGACCTGCGGATCGAGGTGAAGAAGCCGTCGCAAGGTCGCGACCCTAAGGTGTTTGACGTTTCGCCTCAATGGCCCAACGTCGCCGCCTCTTCTTCCTGTGCGCCCATTGGGCACGGCTATGCATCGTCTCACCAGGATGGTGAGTTCGGGACCAGGGCGGTCTGGACTCACGTCCCAGACATGGGTAGACAATCCGACCCTCCTCCCCCTCCCCTTCCCCTCCTCTTCCTCCCCTTCCTCCGTGCTCGACACCGCCGCTTCCGCACCGTCCACCAGCTCCACCATACCCTTCTCCACACCCTCCTCCGCATCCGTCTACCCACCCTCCGCCGCGTCCCCCACCACTCTACATACCCCCTCGTCCACCAATTTCAACTCCTCGCCACCCAACTCCTCACGACACCCATGAGTTCAACTCCAACATCCAACTGGACGCCTCCCTAAACTTCCATTCTCTAAATTTGATGGCGAAAACCCACGCCTCTGGCATTCTCGCTGCGAACGCTATTTCAACATGTACGCCGTGGATCCCTCACTTTGGGTTAGCGTCGCAACCATGTATGTGGAAGGCGCCGCAGCTGGCTGGTATGAGTCCATCGAAAACACTCCAGCCACTGCAAATTGGACAGCCTTCTGTCAAGCTTTGCACGATCGATTTGATCATGATCAGAAGGAAGCTTTAATTCATCAATTGTTCCACATCAAACAAACTTCTACGATGTCAGATTATGTCGAGCACTTCTCCATCTTAATTGATCGCCTCAAATCATATTCTGCTTCTACTGATCCACTGTTTTATACAATAAGATTTATCGATGGCCTTCGGCCCGACCTCAAAGCTATGATACTGGTTTCTCGGCCACAAACACTCGATGCTGCTATTTGCATGGCTCTTGCACAGGAGGAGGTGGCTGGCCAATCTGGCGGCCAGTCTTCGTTCCGCTCATCGGCACGTGTTGGGTGGTCTCCTAAGCCCACACCACGGACCGCGCTGCCGCTACCATCACCTCCGCCCCGTGTTGAGAAGCCCATGGCGACGCCTGCAGCCGCCGAGCCCACGGCAACATCTTTGGCGACTGGTGCTCTGGCTGCTGTCAAAGCGTACTGTCGTGCCTTGGGATTATGCTACAAGTGCAACGCCAAGTGGAGTAAGGATCACTGGTGCGCACCGAAAGTCCTGCATGCAGTCGAAGCTCTTTGGGAGTCGTTGGACCCTGATGTTGTGCTGGCTATGGAATCATCTGATGATCTGCCAACTGAACAAGTGTTTTTGGCCATCTCAAAATCTGCCGTTTCTGGGGTACCTGCTGCTCGTACTATCCGATTGTTGGGCTCGATGTCAGGTATTCTAGTGCATGTCTTGGTGGATTTCGGGAGCTCCACTTCATTTATCAGTAACACAACGGCTGCTAAGTTACATCACCAAGATTCAGTATCTCTGTCTAGCTGTGTACAAGTTGCTGATGGTGGTGTGTTGCAAAGCTCCTTGCTGCTTCGCCAAGTTCATTGGATAGTTGGCTCATGCTCTATCGATAGAATATCATTGGCAGTCCTCCGAGGGGTATCCTACGAAGGTAGATTGATCGGCAGAGATGCATGTAACCGAGAATAAGAAGGCAACAGAGACACAAGAGTTAGACAGGTTTGGGCCGTCAGCGCGACGTAATACCCCACTCCTGTGGTCTGTTGGATTGTATTGGCTATCGTATGACATTGTGTGTGTTTGGAGGGGGTCCCTGCCCGCCTTATATAGTCTAGGGAGCAGGGTTACAAGTTGGTTAGATCTAGGAGATAACCAAAAAGTAATAACAGATTACAGGAATCATGGGATCATACGTATCCTAACAGATCTCATAGTATCTTCAGGATATCTTCCCGGTGTCTTACGGGACGCGCCGAGTAGCGCTGTGCTCCGCAAGGCTTCATCTCATGGGCTGGGCCACCCCTAGGGGCATAGCCCATGTAGTCTGCCGTGGATATCTAGGGTCGTGCCCCCCACAGCTAGTCCCCAAGCGTCTTGTATCCGTTGTGCAACGCCATCTTGAGCTTGGCCAAGCAGGCGTGAACAAAGCCGAGCAGTCAGACTCATGGTCCGACCATCGTGATGAGTTGTCGAGCAGTTGTGAACCGTCGTCGAGCAGTGTGAACTGTCGCCGAGCAGTGTATGCCAAGTAAGGCTTGCCATAAGGATGTAAGGAGCTCAAGTTCAAAATCAAAAAATTCCTCGCAGTGGACCAAGTGTGCCCACTTAGAGTCCGACCACGAGAAAGGGAGATAATCTTCTTCAACTTCAGGAGGCGCAGAGTCTTCCAGATTAAAGCAGACACACTCACTGCAAGGTGAAGTGTGCCCACTTAGTCCCCGAGCCTGATAGTAGGTGACGCAATCACGTGGTGCCAGGGTCCAAAGTAAAAGAAAAGCAGAAGACCAGTCGAGCAGGCAGCCAGTCCCCGGGCGGAGCCTTGAATAAAAAAATACACATTCACAGCAAGGTGAAGTATGCCCACTTAGTCCCCGAGCCTGACAGTAGGTGACGTAGTCACGTGGTGCCAGGGTCAGAAACAACAGCAACTAGAAGAAAGTCCCCAGTGTGGTGAGGAACCAAGTCGTATTGATGAGGTAGTCCCTGAGCCACAAGTGGAAACCATGGAGAAATCAAATCGTGGAGAAAAAACTAGAGTAATGGATGTACAATAGTAATTACTGAGCCGTAACAGATGGTGGAGAAGTCGGCGAATATTTAGTGAGCAGTAACAAATTGTGGCGATAAATGGGCGATATGGGCTGCAGTTGCGCGAAAGCCCAGGTAATGGCCCACCATGCTATTTTGGAGAATTCAGAGGGGCGCAAATCGTGGAGCGGTTTTCCAAAAACCCTCGAATGCGAAAGGTGGGGGGAGTGCTTTATAACTGCACTGCCGCACTCCGTGCTACCACCTTCGCCCCTTCGCCTTCCTCCTCAGCCCTCATGCTTCTAGATTCATATTCACACGCGCTTCCGCCGCTAATTCCAAACCAGATCTGAGAGATGGCGCCGAAGAGGGGAGCTAGAAACCTGAAGAAGGCGACCGACGGAGCCAACCGTGACAATGAGTGGGTGCCATCAAAAATGGGGGAGGTGGAGATCAATAGGATGGTGGAGGCAGGCGTTCTTTCTGACCATGTCACCACCGGATGGCAGCCAGCCAGCGGTGAGCCCTTCGTGATGCCGCATACTGACGAAGTAGTAGTTTTTGAAGATTATTTCTGGCGTAGGTTAGGATTTCCTGTTCATCCTTTCTTGAGGGACCTGTTGGAGCTCTAGAGAGTTAGTCTGTGCAATCTCCACCCAAACACTATCTTGCACATCTCGATTTTTATCCATTTCTGTGAGGCGTATCTCGGAATCCTTTCCCACTTCAACCTCTTCCGACACCTATTCTGGCTAAAGAAGAAGGGCGACGATAGTTCAAAAGTGGTCGGTGGCGTGTATCTACAACTGCGCGATGGGATGGCGGGCGAATACATTACTATACCGCTGAACACCTCACTGAAGGGGTGGAATGCCAGGTGGTTCTACATGAAGCAGAGCCATCCCGCCATCCACTGCGACGTCGACCACATTCCAGAGAACCAAAGGAGCTGGTTAGAGAAGCCGAGCAGTGCTGATATGGAGCAAGTGAAGGAGCTCCTCGGCCTGATAAAGGGCGTAAAAATGAACAGCTCACTGTTGGCGGCGAGCTTCATAGTGCGTCGCGCCCAGCCCTGCAAGGAGAGGGCCCATGCGGGCTTTGACTTCAAGGGGGACACTGACGGCACCCGAGAGAGGACGGAGAGGCTAACGAGGAATGATGTGCTAGAGCAGGCCACAGAGCTATTCGCTCCAAATGCCTCGTTCAGCGTGATAGGGCATACGAGAGCCTTCAACTGCATGAATCCACCACCTCAGGTAAAAGTCTCAAATGTTTGTTCCCGATGCTTTTTATTATGTACCATTGCCGAGCAGTGAGCTGATTCACTTGTGGGAAGATCCATTCACAGGAACAAGCAGCGTACTTCTCGGGCATGCCAAGGAGCGATTGGCCGAAGGCAGTGGACGCCCGGCCAACAACTCAGTCGGAGGAAGGTGCCGTTAGCGCCTCATCGGAGTCCGGAGGCACAGACGCTGGTCGGACGGAGAGTCCCCCCCCCGGTGTCGGAGAAAGTCCGAGGGAAAAGGGCGGCGCCAGATGAGACGGCCCAGAAGAAGAGGAAGATAGTGGGTGTAGCTCCCCGCAAGCCGAGCGGCATCTCGCTTGGCGGTGACCAGACCACTCGGATGCAGACTGCGGCGATGTCCGAGTGGTCAGATGATGATGGGGCTCCAGTAGCTCCTCCTCCGAGCACTAAAGCGCCTCCACGCAACACGTGCGCGGAGGTGCAATCAAAGGGAGGGGAGGGAGTCCCCAAGCAGCAGGCGAAGGGTGTCCCTGAGTAGCACGCGAAGGGAGTCCCTGAGCAACAAGTGAAAGGAGTCCCCGAGCAACAAGCGAAAGAGAGGCCGACGGCGGAGGCCGCGAGACCTCCACCCCAGGGTGCACGATTCGACCCCAGGGCCACGCCTGGGGGCTCGGGTAGGTAGCGCTGGTTTAGAAAAGTGTACCGGGACGCCGACGTGTAAGTATCCTTGCCTTGAATTCTTTTTGTTGTTGGATCCTTATCACTGTGGCGATTAACGAGTTAATTTGATGCAGAGCGAGGCATACAGAGGATTTGAATCCGTCCGTCTAGACTGACGAGCAGCTGGGGGCTGGTCTTGGCGTGGAAGCAATGCCGGTAGACCCCATCCAAGAGTCCCCAGGCGCTTGGCGGCCTGCGGAAGAGTCGACCGCTGCTGCTGATGGACTTGGCGGTGGCGAACAGTTGGCGCTGACGGCGAACGAGTTAGCGGCGATGCCTAGGGTAACGGCGGGAGCTATCGGGTCTTCAAATGCGGATGCTGGAGTTGCCGATGCCATGCCGGAGTCGGGGGCGGAGAAACCAGTGGTGCCAGAAGAGTAGGCGACACTCCCCGAGACGTCGGAGGGAGTGGTCGGACACGTTGTGCGGCCACCGAGCCCCTAGGTGGCACCACCAGCTGCGGAGGAAGAGGACGAGGTGGAAGAGATTGAGCGTGAGGAATCACGACCTCAAGCTGTTCGGATCCTCCACAAGCGGGGCGATGAAGTGGTGGTTGTGGAAGAGGACACCACCAGGGAGCTTAGGAGGCTAGAGTCCACCCTTTCCACAGCAATGAAGCAGATCAAGGTTAGTACTGCGTCTGCAATGTTTGTCTTTATCGTTGGAGATTGGAGTTCTTCATAACCTTGGTGCTTTTGCAGGGGATAGCTCGGACTGCCAAACAACAGTGGTAGCTAATCAATAGGATGGAGCCCCTCGCCGAGGAGAATGCAAAGCTAAAGGAGGCAGTGAAGCTTATGGAGAAGAACGTCCAGAGGGCCCAGCACGAGCGAGATCTTGCTGAGTCCAACGCCAAGGACCTAGAGTACCAGAAGGGCGTCCTATCTGAGCAGCCGACGACCGTGTCTGAGCAGTTGCGAGGCAGCTTCGAGTAGCTGGAACATAGCTCCAAGCAGCTGACGAGTCTTTCCGAGCAGCTGGAGTGCCAATCCGAGCAGCTGATAAATGTTTCCGAGCAAAGAAAAGGTATGGTGGATTGGTGAATTTGCTTTGCATTGTTGAACAGCCATATTGTTGCTGACGGCCGTTATGCTTGTAGAGCAAGATGTGGAGCTTGGCCAGCTACGCCAAGCCGTCAGGCAACTCCAAGAGGAGAAGGAGAAGGCGTCAGGGCGAGCGGAGAAACTAGCCGAGGAGCTAAAAGGTGAGTAGCTCATGGTCAGAGTTGTTGCTAGAGTGATTTCTTTTGTTTGACGGATCCTTGTGATGCCTACAGACTACCATCGGAGGGCCAAGGCATAGTTTGATGTGCTGGAGCAGGAGGCCAGAACCTAGAGGAGCAAACTTGATGCCATAGTTGCCGGAGTCAAGCCGGTGCTCGACTATGTCGACATGGAGGTGGCTCCTCAGCCCGATGGTAGGCCGCCGCGTCTGGACACCATCATCGACAGGGGCAAGGTGGTGTGGGAGAACTTCAAAAGCTTCAACCGTGATGCCACCATCACCGCCGTTACACACGCCCTAGCAGTGGTCCGGTCCCGCTACCCTATCATTGACCTTCAAGCGATAGGGGCCAGATTCGCTAGAGGGATGGGCGCAACGAAGCATCAGCAGCTAGAAGATGAGGTGGAGGATGTGGCAAAGAAACTAATCGGTGACGTCGACCTGTTCGGCGAGATGGACGGCAATGGCCAAGCCCAATGACCTGCTCGGAGAGTAATCTGTAACGGCTGGAGAAGACAGTTAAAACACACGAGGCCGCAGACAAACATTTATGTATGTGTATAAATATTGTAAAGTGACATGTGCATGTTTATGCAGTTTGCCAGTATTTCAGTGTAAAATTGTTGTAGTGTTAACCCTAACACGATTGTACATGGTATAAGTAGCATCCAAGCAGTGAGTTCATTACTGAGCTCTAGGCCTCGGCTAGCCCGTATTCCATAAAGTCGAGCGTGGAGCCCATGCACGTGTAGGAGGAACATGCATGATCGAGGAACTGCAACCGACCACCCATAACGCAGAGCGCAGAGCCCGTAGCACGTGTAAGGAGAGATCGGAGACTAGGTCTTCTCCAAAGAACACAGAGCGGAACGTGTGCTGCTCAACGGTTGGTGAAATATCTTGGAGATATGGAGAAACGTGACGGAGCGTTTACGGAGATCATGTATTGGAGTTTGTTAAGGAACAGCTTAGAGCTGGCGACCGCAAATGGAGATTAAACCATAGTGGAGAAATAATAGAGATAAATTATGGCAACAAAAACTTCATTCATTATGGAGTGGAGAGTACATATCTGGAGCGTTTCAAGGATAGGAACATATAAGGTGCTCGATGTGCCAAGAATTGGGGATATTGATTCCGTCCAAGTCACATAGCCGGTAAGACCCTGGTCGGGTAATCTCTTTGACCACATAAGGCCCTTCCCAAGGGGAGGAGAGCTTGTGAATCCCTTTGGTTTTCTGTTTTCTATGGAGAACGAGGTCACCGACAACAAATGAATGACCTTTGATGTTGCGGTTGTAGTATCTTCATAAGCCTTCTAGACATTTGGCTGTGCGAATGCAAGTGATCAGGCATTCTTCCTCGGCCCTATCAATGTCCACTATCCAAACAGCTGTGGCTTGCTCTTCATTATAATGTTCCACCGTAGGTGCTCGGAAGGCAATGTTCGCTGGAAGTATGGCTTCTGAGCCATAGACCAAGAAATATGGAGACACACCGGTGCTGCGACTAGCTTGAGTGTGCAGTCCCCAGACCACAGCTAGGAGCTCAATGAGCCATCTGTCCGGATGCTTTTCCTCTTTTTCTGATATAACCTCTTTTTAAGGGCATCAAGGATCATGTCGTTCGCCCGTTTGACCTGGCCATTGGCTCTAGGATGGGCAACAGAGACATATTTGATGGAGATGCATCGGTCTTCGTAGAAGTCCTAAAAATGATGACCAGTGAATGTCGTCCTGAGGTCGGTGATAATGCTGTTCGGGAGACCGAATCTCTGGATGATATCTTCGAAGAGCACAACTACCTTCTTTGTAGTGGCCGAAACAAACGGTTTGTATTCGATCCACTTAGAGAACTTGTCAATGGCGATGTACACATACCGGAAACCACCTGGCACTAGCTTGAAAGGTCCAATCATGTCCAATCCTCAGCATGCAAAAGGCCAAGAAGCTAGAATGGTCAGCAATTCCTGTGCTGGCATGTGTATCTGCTTGGCGAAAAATTAGCATCATTCACAACATCGGATGAGGTCTTCTGCATCGGTGATGGCCGTGGGCCAGTAAAAACCAGCTCGGAAAGCTTTGCCGACCAGGTCTCTCGAGGCCACGTGGTTGTCGCAGGAACCAGAGTGAATTTCGAGAAGTAGTTTCACTCCCTCTTCTTGGGTGATGCATTTCTGCAGTATCCCTTCTTTTGCACTTTTCCTCATCAAGTTCCCATCCACCATCACGTAATGCTTGCTTCGATGGATTAGGCATTTGGTTTTAGTCTTGTCAGTGGGTACATCGGTGCTGGTGAGGTACTTGATGAACTGTTCCCTCCAATCGGCGGCCGGCGAGGGTACTGTAAGTACCAGCTGCTCGGCGGGGGAGTTTCTTGAACTTCCTTCTCTTCCTTAGTAGATGGTGTAAAGAGGTCTTGAACGAAAACCCTAGGTAGAATTGTGGCGTGAGAAGAACCTATCTTAGATAGGTGGTCGGCGAGCTGATTTTGATCTCGTACCACATGGTGGTACTCGATACCGTAGAACTTCCCTTTGAGTTTCCTAATTTCGGCACAATATGCATCTATCTTCTCACTAGAACAGGGCTAGTCTTTGTTGAGCTGGTTGATGACCAGCATGGAGTCTCCGTATACCATGAGGCATTTGACTCTGAGCTCGATGGCTATATGGATTCCGTGGAGACATGCTTCGTATTCGCGCGGCGTTGTTGGAGGCTAGAAAATGTATTTGGAGGACGTATCGAAGCTTGTTGGTCAGAGTAATGAATAAGATGCCAACACTAGCACCGTTGATGTTGAGAGCGCCGTCAAAGCACATCACCCAGTGCTCAGGGTAAGTAGCGGGGATGGGCTCTTGGACCTCGGTCCACTCAGCGATGAAGTCAGCGGGCGCCTGTGACTTGATGGTAGGCATGCTTCTGAACTCAATGGAGTAAGTGCTAAGCTCAATAGCCCACTTGATGATGCAGCCATTGGCCTCTTTGTTGTGGAGGATGTCCCCCAGAGGGAACTCGGTGACCACGGTGATCTTATAATACTCGAAGTAATGGCGGAGCTTGCGTGACGTGATCAATATAGCGTATAGTAGTTTATGAACTTGAGGATAACGAGTTTTGGGCTCATTAAGGACCTCGCTGATGAAGTAGACCAGATGTTGCACCTTATAGGTGTGCCTGGCCTCCTCGCATTCGATGACAATAGCTATG
This sequence comes from Miscanthus floridulus, assembly GCF_019320115.1. Taxonomy (NCBI): domain Eukaryota; kingdom Viridiplantae; phylum Streptophyta; class Magnoliopsida; order Poales; family Poaceae; genus Miscanthus; species Miscanthus floridulus. The sequence continues at coordinate 97,643,824 of NC_089593.1, forward strand.
CTAATGACACGAGAAGTGGCGGCGATGTAGATCAGTAGTGTTTCGTCTGGTCGAGGCGCCGTCATGATCGGAGGCTTTGTTACAAACAACTTGAGCTGCTCGAAAGCTGTGTCTGCCTCATCTGACCAGGAGAAGCGCTCAGAGGCCTTGAGGAGTTTGAAAAATGGTAGTCCCTTTTCGCCGAGGCGCGATATAAAGCGGCTGAGAGCAGCCATGTAGCCTGTAAGCTTCTGTATGTCCTTTACACAAGTTGGCCGTTTCATGTTGGTGATGGCGGAGACCTTGTCGGGGTTGGGCTCGATGCCACGAGCGCTGATGGTGTAGCCCAGGAGTATGCCAAATGGAACTCCAAAGATGCACTTTGAAAGGTACAACTTCCATCTGTACCTTTTTAGGTTGACGGACATTTCTTTGAGGTCGGTGATGAGATTATCGACGGTCTTGGACTTGATGACCACATCGTTGATGTATGCTTCGATGTTGCGGACGATCTGTTGATCGAGGCATATCTGGATGGCCCTTTGGTAGGTCGCCCCATCGTTCTTGAGTCTGAAGGACATGGTGGTATAGTAGTACGCACCAAAAGACGTGATGAATGATGTCTTGATCTGGTCGTCTTCCTTGAGGGATATTTGGTGATAGCTGGAGTAACAATCGAGGAAGGAGAGCAGTTCGCAGCCGGCGGTGGAGTCTACAAACTCGTCTATCCAAGGTAGACCGAAGGGGTCTTTAGGGCAGTGTTTGTTAAGATCAGTGTAATCAACGCACATTCTCCATTCTTTATTCTTTTTTTGAACGAGAATAGGGTTTGCTAACCACTCAGAATGATACACTTCTTTAATAAATCCGGTAGCTAGGAGCCATTTTATTTCTACCCTAATAGCCTCCTTCTTGTCTGGCATGAATCGTCGGAGTTTCTGCTTGATCGGTTTGGCGGTCGGCGAGACATTCAAGGAGTGCTCGATCTTCTCCCGTGGTACCCCCGGCATGTCTGCAGGTTTCCAAGCAAACATGTCGGTGTTGGCACATAGGAAGGAGACGAGCGTGCTTTCCTATTTGGGGTCGAGGTGAGCCCCAATATTGATGGTCTTGGAGGGGTCGTCGAGGCCAAGGCTGACCTCCTTTGTTTCCTTGGACTTAGCGGAGGCACGTGGAGGCTCCAGCGCTGGGATCTCTAGGTCGTTGGCGAGCACCGTCTTGGTGTCGGTGACCATGCTAGCCATCTGGATGGAGAGGTCGGTGGCTTCGGTGAGGGCGAGACTTTCTGTCTCGCATGCATAGGCGATGGAGAGGTTGGCCCGTAGGGCCAGGACTCCTGTAGGCAAAGGCATCTTCAACACCAGATAGGCATAGTGTGGTACGGCCATGAACTTGGCCAGAGCTAGCCAACCAAGTATGGCGTGGTAGGAGATGTGGAAGTCGGTGATGTAGAAGTTGATGTGCTCAATGCGGTTGTTGCTAGCCGTGCCGAACTATACTAGGAGGGTGATCTCTCCAAGCGATTTGGATGCCCTGCCAGGCATGACACCCCAGAAGGAGGAGTCAGAGGGTGTGAGGTCTCCTATTCCAAGGCCCAGCTCCTTTAGGGCTCTAGCGAAGACGAGGTTCAGAGCACTTCCACCGTCGACGAGTACTTTCCTAAAAAGCACTTTCTAGACAGTTGCATCAAGAACAAGGGGGAAATGCCCTGTATAGGGGATGTCCACCCACTTGTCGGCCCTGCTAAAGGTAATGGGGACCTCGAACCAGGGGCAATAGCTGGGGTTGGTGATGGCATCTTCTACATTGACGGCGAGCACCCGGCGGGCGATGAGCTTCCGATCCCTTCGGCTCTCAGTGGCGGCAAGGCCCCCGAAGATGGTGGCGACCACTTTGTCATGATCCTAGAAGGCATTGTTGTTGTCCCCAGGTGGTCAGCAGCCTCTGGCTCTGTCGTTGTTGTCGTCGTCGGGCTTTTTAGCCTGAAACTACTTAGCCAAGCCGAGGCAGTCCTTCATCTTGTGCTGATGTTCTTGTGGAGAGGGCATGGGCCTTCGAGGATATTCTTGTACTGCTCATTGTAGTTGCACTTGGCTCGAGGTTCTTCAATGGTGGCGATGATGTGGTCTGGTCTACGGTGGCGATATTGACCAGATTTGGATCCTTCTGGCCGATCATGCCACTGTCCCAATGGTGACTGTGGTCGTCGTAGCAACGGTCGCTGCGGTGTCGATCGTTGGGTCACTCGTCGCCACAGCGAGTTGGGCGATGAGTGCCTGCATCCTCGTTGAAGCACACTTCAGCCTCTTCGACATCGGTGTGTTGATCGGTGGTCGTAATCATCTCTCCGATCCCCTTTGGCGGCTTGCGATTAAACTTGGAGCGGAGGTCACAGTGATGGAGTCCTCGGACGAAGGCGGTGATGACCTCAGCTTCCATGATGTTAGTAATAGAATTCCTCATCTCGGAAAAACGCCTGATGTAGCTATGGAGGAGCTCGGATGGCTTCTGGTAGATGCGATTTAGACCATGCTTAGTGTCAGGCCGAGTACACGTAGCCATGTAGTTGTCGGTGAAGACCTTCTTCAGCTCTTTCCAGGATTTGATGGAGTCCAGGGTGAGGCTTGTGAACCAGTTCATCGCAGTTGGCATGAGCATGATGGGAAGATAGTTCGCCATGACATTGGTATCTCCCCCGGCAGCGTGCACAACAGTGGCATAAGCTTGTAGCCACTGTGTGGGGTTCATCCGTCCCTCGTACGGCTCGACCCCGGTGATTTTGAAACCACAGGGCCACTAGAATGTTTGAAGTGCCCTTATGAATGCTCGGGGCCCTTTGGGATCATCTCCATCATGATCTGTGGCGTTGCCGGCGTTGAGTGGCTGGAGGGTTGCGTCCGGGTCACCGAACTCTTGCTCATACTCTTGACGCTGGCGTACTTCCTCTTCATGGCGGGAGAAACAGCACCCGTCGATTTGATGTCGCGCGTCCCGGAGGTTGTTGAGGTGCGCTCGGGTGTCTTGGTTGACTTCTTGATCATGTTGGCAAGGGTAGTCGATGCGGTGCTCCCTAGCTCCCCCTGGAGGGATTGTGCATCATCAAGATGCTGGTCGGCAAAGCGGCTCCTGCTGGGGCGGCGATTAGATCTAAGGGTGGTGGATTGGCGAATCGAGCTCGTTGAGTATGAAGGTCTCTGATCCTGGCGGATCTCGTTGACCTGGTAGTGTGCCGCTTTAAGCATGGCAAATCAACAATGATGATTTAATCGCATCCATACTCAACGAGCAATTTTGGGCATGGATTGGTTAGAGGCCTATAGTCAACGAGCTCGATTTCTGGGTGCTGTCTTTGGGAAACTTCGATCAGAAAGCGGCACACCGATTGGTTAGAGGCCTATAGTCAACGAGCTCGATTCCTGGCGTAGCCCATGTAGTCTGCCATGGGTATCTGGGGTCGTACCCCCCACATGCTCCTTTCACACTGATTTCTGGGTGCTATCTTTGGGAAACTTCGATGCAATTTTGGGCATGGATTGGTTAGAGGCCTATAGTCCAATGCAAGTTCATTGGGCCTTGAAGTGGTTGGCAATTCCGTATGATGGCAAGACTCAGGTGTTGCAAGGTTTACTGCCTGATGAACCAGAACAGCTTCTATTGCAAATTGAAGATACCACACCTGCTTTCTCTTCAGATCATGAGGTAATCACTGTACCAGCCCCCATCAGTCAGTTAATTGACGAGTTTTCTGACTTGTTCAAGCCACCAACATCTCTTCCGCCTTCCCATGCTTGTAACCATGAGATTCCTCTGTTGCCTAGTGCTCCACCGGTCTTCATCAGGCCCTACTGAAAGATGAAATTGAAGCCCAGGTTCAGGAGATGTTGTCACAAGGGCTAATTCAGCCGAGTTCCAGCTCTTTTTCCTCGCCGGTCCTACTTGTAAAAAACAAAGATGGCTCGTACAGATTCTATGTTGACTTCAGACACCTCAATGCTCTTACAAAGAAATCTAAGTTTCCTGTTTCGGTGTTTGACCAGTTGATGGATGAGCTAGCAAATGCTAAGTGGTTCTCAACACTGGATCTTCGAGCGGGTTTTCACCAGATTCTATTGCAGCAAGGTGAAGAATTCAAGACCGCTTTCCAAACTCACTTGGGTCAGTACGAGTTCAGAGTGATGGCATTCGGCCTTACTGGCGCACCAGACACATTTCAGGTGCCATGAATGGTACTTTGGCTCTGGGTTTACGCCGCTTCATGTTGGTCTTCTTAGACAATATTCTCGTCTACAACCCCACCTTTGAAGCCCATGTCGACCACTTGTGGCAAGTTTTTCCAGTGGCTATGCGCCGATCAGTGGAAGCTCAAACTCTCAAAATGTACCTTCGCTAGGGAGTCTATCTCCTACTTGGGTCATATCATCAGCAGCCACGGCCTTTCCACAGACCTAGCAAAGGTGCAAGCAGTGCTTGAATGGCCCGTTCCATCCTCAGTTCGGGAGCTCCAAGGTTTTCTGGGCCTTGCCGGTTATTACTGGAAATTTGTGCGTAATTTCAGCATCATTGTCAAGCCACTCATAGATCTCCTGAAGAAGGATCAGTTGTTCATATGGACCTCAAACCATGATTCTACGTTCTCTGTGCTGAAACAAGTTCTATGTACTGCCCCTATATTGGCGTTGCCAGATTTCAGCTTGCCCTTCCACATTGAAACTGATGCCTCTGGGTCAGGCATTGGCACAGTCTTACAGCAGAATGGGCATCCCATAGCATTCATCAGCAAGGCTCTAAGTCCCAGGAATCAAGGTTTGTCAGTCTACAAGAAGGAATATCTCGCTATATTGATGGATGTCGAACAATGGCGTCACTACTTGCTTCAGGGTGAGTTCTTTATTCACATTGATCATCGCAGCTTAATCCATCTAAATGAACAGAGGCTACATACTGCATGGCAATAGAAAGTATTCTCCAAGTTGCTTGGGTTACAGTATAAGATACTATACAAGAAAGACTCTGAGAATGACGCTGCAGACGCCCTATCTCGCCGAGTGCACCAAAACTAGAGCTATGCTATATCTTCAATCTCCCACAATTGGCTCGATGAAGTTGTACAAGGCTACTCTTCTGACAAAGCTGCTATTGCTCTGTTATCTCAGCTGGCTGCCAGCCCAGATAGCCACCCTCCATTTTCCTTAGTCCAAGGAGTCATCAGATACAAGAACTGTCTGTGGCTGGGTTCTAATAAGCTCATGCAGCTTAAAATTATGACAGCACTGCATAGTAGCCCCTTGGGTGGACACTCGGAAGCACCAGCAACATACAACAAGATTAAAGCATTATTCTTCTGGCCTGGTATGAAGTCTGACATTTGGGCTTATGTTCAGTCGTGTACTGTCTGTTTGCAAGCCAAGTCGGACAGATCTCGTTATCCAAGCCTCTTGCAGCCACTTCCAGTGCCATCTGCTTCGTGGGAAGTTATCTCAATGGATTTCATCGAAGGGCTGCCATAGTCTGGCTCGTTCAATGCAATCTTAGTAGTGGTGGATAAGTTCTCCAAGTTTTTACACTTCATTCCTCTGCGCCATCCTTTTACAGCAGCCTCTGTTGCCAAGGTTTTCATGGACTAAGTGTACCGCCTTCACTGTCTTCCTCGAGCTATTGTCTCAGACCGCGATCGCATATTTACAAGCAACTTTTGGAAATCTTTGTTCAAGGCAACTGGCTCAGTGCTTCAGTTCAGCTCCGTCTACCATCCACAAACGGACGGTCAGACATAGCGTGTCAACCAGTGCATCGAAACATTCCTTCGCTGCTTCGTGCACACTTGCCCAGCTCATTGGAGTCATTGGCTGTCGCTCGCCGAATTCTGGTACAATACATCCACACACTCAGCGTTGGGCCGTTCCCCCTTTGAGGTATTATATGGCTTTCCTCCACGCCTATTATCGGTGAATTTGGATGATGTGGCTCCAGTGCCTGAACTTCACAAATGGATGGCTGATCGAGAGCTCATGCACACTGTTGTCAAGCAACACTTGCTCCGTGCCTAGGCTCGCATGAAACGCCAAGCTGATAAAGGCTGTTCTGAGCGTCACTTCGCCGTGGGCGACATGGTGTTTTTGAAGCTCCAACCCTATATTCAGTCATCCCTGTTCCACCGCTCCAACAACAAGTTATCTTTCAAGTTCTTCGGGCCATTTCCAGTCATTCAGAAGATTGGTCTAGTCGCTTACAAGTTGTTACTTCCACCGGGCGCTGCCGTCCACCCGGTCTTCCACGTCTCGCAGATGCGTTCTTCTCCTAGCAATCAGCAGGTATCGCCATCTCTACCTTCTGACTTGCAGCAGTTTCAGTTTCCACTTCGTGTGCTGCAATGCCGCTGGATGTCCGGGGCTCGGCCTGTGGAGCAAGGCCTTATCCAGTGGTCCCATTCACCTCCGGAGCTATCTACTTGGGAGCCGCTCGAGCAACTCCGCCAGCAGTTTCCACGAGCACCAGCTTGGGGACACGCTGGTTCTGACGATGGGGGGAATGTTAGCAGCCTGCCCCTGCCCATGACAAGCGAAGAGAACACGCCTGGGATAGAAGCCGTATCCTCACCTGCTGCTAAAGATGAAGCTGTTCTGGCCTTTCGGCCCAAAAGGCTCCGTCGACCCAGTACAAGAGTAGCTGGCCTAATGTGGCATGTCTGAGTCCATTGTATAAGTAGGGGGAAGGCAGAGAGGAGAAGGGGCATGTATGACAGAAAACCAAAATCACTCTGAGTAATCCGGCCATTGTGCCGTGCACTACCTTCTGTTCTTCCTGTTCTTCCTTACTCCTTACAGACCTCGACACAGCCATGCTATACAGAGCGCTGAAGAGTGAGCAATCAGCTCCGAACGCCTGGACAAAGTTTGTTTGGAAGAACAAGGCTCCACCACGAGTCAAATTCTTTGCCTGGCTGCTCTCCCAAGAGAGAATCAAATGCAAAACAAATCTGATAAAGAAGCACATCGTCGACAACACGGTCTGTGAAGCCTGCCAAGCGCCTGAAGAAACGACAGCACATATCCTGGAAGGCTGCCCAAAAGCTCAAGAATTCTGGAATGCCATTCAGATAACCACTAATGCTGACTGGCCGGTGCAAGCAATCAGAGAACTGCAACAACCTGAACACATACCGGGCAAGTTCTTCAACACTTTCCTCCTGCTTTGATGCTGGCACATTTGGAAGAGAAGAAACGGCTTTGTCTTCAGCTCTGACAGGACTTCACTGACCGCAACATTGGCAGCATGCAAAACTGAAGCCTACCTTTGGGGTGCTCGTTTACCACGTAATGATAGGGAGGTTGCTACTACTTGGTGCTCAATCTTAGCTAGCGCAATGTAAAATAATCACGAAAATGTATTCCAAACAATATTTGTAAACCTCATGGCTATTAAGAGCCAAATATGAATGAAAACCCAGGTGGGGGACTCTCTCCCCTCCCGTCAACTTATCAAAAAAAAAAGGGAGCTGTGTGTATATGTGTTTGTTACGTATGTTCTATCAAGGTCAGAAGACTATGATGACAATGCTAAATTAAGCACTGACTGAAAATTTGCTTCAGTTATTGAAATGGCCATGAAATCACACGGTGATTGGAAGATGTTTCAGTCAATGCAGAGTTGCAAGCCAGCATGCAGAGTTACGGCTGACACAGTTTGCCTCTAAGCTGCCACACCTTCAACAATTTTCAGCAGAGGGCCGATCCAATTACATCTGAACAAAGAAACCACTAATCCCAACACAGATAATGCCCCCCGAAAGAAGTTAAGATAAAAAAACCTATATAATATAAAAATAGCAATTCAACCCTATATAACTTTGCAAAAAACAAAAACAAAAAGCAAACAAAGCAGGAATTAATAATACTCCAATACGCCGGATTCACAATTTTCCTACTACATACATCCGTCATAAAAGTTAATATGACTAGGTTAGTTTGAAAGTCTAGAAAAAGTAATTATTATGACACACGGTTAAGTATATTATAAAAATTTATGGAACACCTGATTTAATAATATTAATTCTGTATTTTCTCCTATAAATTTGGTGAAACGTAACATAGTTTTGACTTAGGAGAAACCGATAAATACATATAGTATGGGTGGAGGGTATACTTCACTTTAGGTTTAGGCCCGTTTTATACATGTCTTTCTGTTGGAGCCGAAGCTGTGTCGAAAAAACGTTTGGTAAAACAACTTCTCATAGTAGACCTAAGAGAGGGATATTTTCAGCTCCAGTAGTTGATGAGGTAATTCGTTTTAACCTATTTCGAAAAAAAAGTAGACCCAGACAGTTGCTGAAGGTACCGAAGAAGTTACGTTAAACAGGACCTTATTAATTAGTTTTAAGTATGTTGTCGTTGATGATAATGTTTTAGTACTGTGAAGTGAAGAGAAGATATAGCGGCAATCATATCATGCACGGAGGGAGGTGTGTGCCGTGGAACCAAAGTTGCATTATAAAATTTGATATATTTTACTCAATTTTGAAAGAAAAAAAAAGAGTAGTACAATTGGGCCCTTCACAGTCGAGTTTCTGGCAACGCCGTCGTGACCGATAAGAAATGAAACACTCAAGCTAAGTGGAAGATGACGACGAAACCCCACAAAAGCTGAAAGGCGAGCCTGTAAAATTTACCAGTAAATCACCAAACCACGAGTCCGCGACAGACATATAAATTTACCAGTAAAATGAAACAGAAAGCCTAGGCTCTTACTGTACTAGATAGAAGATCATAACCAGCCGTGTCTCGGGCAGCTGATCGGCTGGCACCAGCACCACGGCGGCGACAACGAGTCCACGTGCCGTTGCGGATATGAGCTTAGGCCCATCCAAATTTGAAGGCCCAATCCATGTGGCCGGGCTACCAATTCTCGGCGCCCCAGCGGCCAGCGCAGAGCAAACCTGCACCTGCTGGCTGCTGCCCCGCTCTCCTCTCGCGCACAGCTACCGCTAGCCGAATCGGAGCCTAGCGCCGGCCTCCAGCCAAATCGAGCGGCGGTGCAGGCGCATCGGGGAGAGGGGAGAGGGGAAGCGCGACGCCAGATCGAAGAGGGGTTGCCGGGGCGTGCGGTCGTGCGGACGGCGCCGCCAGCCGGAGCCGGCCAGCCGCACCCGCTCCTGACCTGCTGCAGCCACAGCACACGGCAGGCGCAGGGCGAACTACGGCACAAGTACAGCTGCACAGGCTTTGTACGTACTAGCAACTAGCTAGCAAGCAAGCAGTTTGTCGTACTCGTGTTTTATTCTGAATTCCATTCTTCAATTGTTCTGAAGAAGAACTCACACACACCGCACACTCGGGGTTCCGATGGCGGCGGCTCCGGCGGCCGCACCAACTCATTCGCCCGCGTCCTCCTCCTCCTCAGCGTGCCGCGCGGGAATCTTCTCGAGGGGGACATCCCGCCCCAGTGTTCGCTCCGTCGCTGCTTCGGCCCCTGGATGGAGGAGGCGCAGGGAGCCGTACCCGGCAGTCTCCGTGGCGGCGGGCTCCGCGCAGTCTGCGCCAGGAGCTGTAGCCGTCGACACCAAGGTTTGGAGTTTTTTCTTTTTCTTTTCTTCTCGCGAAATCTGCTTCTCTTATTACCTCGGGACCAAAATAGTTGGGGGGATTGGAGCGGGCTGTAAGCCACTGGGGATGCAATCGGTTCCTACCCTTTAAGTGCGCTGTTGAGGGTGAGGACCGCTACACTTCCACATGATGGCTACAGGCCCTGGATGAGGATCCACCACTAGTGTTGTGCAAGGTTTTATTTGTTCCACTCAAGGAGAGTTGCAGCAAAGACATTTCCTGTTGCCTTGGATAGATTGCTCTGTTTATGCTGTAATAGGATGGAATACCACAAAATTATGGTGCTAGTGCATTGCTTGCAGCCAACGTTCTTGATGCACCATCGATGTTATCTAGTCGTCTAGCCAATCCTAGTCTCCATGGGACCAACCAGAAGACTAGTCGGGATTAGTTGTTGACCAGGGTGTTGGTTGGTCCTAGTCGTCCTATATATATCAGGACTGATATACCAATATATACTAATATAATATATGTTTATTCGGAGGATTTAGAATTCATTTACGTATTTCCTTGTACATGCAGATATATTCTTCTAACCTCTTGAATATCAATATCTTTCCAGTGTAGACTCTGATAGTAGTATGAACTACAGCCATTTGAGACTTTGCAGTAGCTCTGCTACAATTTTGTATCAGTTTTAAATGGAAGCAGAATGTCTGTTTTTTTATTGTTCCCCTAATATTGAGTTTAAACTATCATTAAAGCAATAAAGCCTAACATAAGTTCATTATCGTGCTGGATAAAAAAATCAGGTTGACACGTTACTAGACAGCGTGAAGTGGGATAGCAAAGGGTTGGCTGTTGCTATTGCACAGAATGTGGATACTGGCGCCATTCTTATGCAGGGTTTTGCTAACAAAGAAGCCCTTGCAAAAACTATATCAACCAGGAAAGCTACATTCTTTAGCCGCTCAAGGTCTTCCCTGTGGACAAAAGGGGAGACATCCATGAACTTCATTAATGTTCATGACATTTTCCTTGACTGTGACCGTGATTCTGTAAGCATGTTCTCTGTTGTGAATAAATACTTTCACTTCAGCTTTAGAGGGTACTAACTGCGTAGATGTTTTGTTTTTCATACAACTTAGATAATATACCTTGGAAAGCCAGATGGACCTACCTGCCATACAGGAGCAGAAACCTGTTACTATACTTCAGTTTATGATGCTCTACAAAGTTCGAAGGTACTCATTCTCAAGTTACCCTTTCCTGCAATAGACTTTGACTCATGATTTAAATTAATATGTGATTTCCGTTCACAGCCCAATGAAGGCATGCAGGTTGTGACAACCCTGTACTCACTTGAAGATACAATTAGTAGACGAAAGGCGGAGAAAGTTACTGAAGGAGGTGGCAAGCCATCATGGACCAAAAAACTATTGCTTGATAACCAGCTACTTTGCTCGAAAATACGGTATGTGATGTTATGCTTTTTCTGAGCCATCACGGTACAGTATTATTAGAAAACTGTTAATTTTAATGGGAAAGAGAACTGGTATTAAAGCATTGAGTCTTCTCTCTCTTTTTCTGAGTCTAGTTCACCAAGTTCTGCATTTTAAAATAGATAGATCCATGTTGAATTAACTTAATGCCTCAGTTATGTTTATTTATGCTTTCATAGTACTGCATTTGACTGGAGAACTGATGGGTTAATTTGGTGCAACAAGATTTGATCGTACAGGAGACCAGAAATGATAAAAATTCATTTGTCTGTGTCAGGATTTGTTTATTGATGGTTTTGTAGTGAGTTTATGACTTGGCATCACTAAATGTGTGAGAGAATACGTTTTTCTTACCTGACTCAGGCACATTTCATACCTTTTTCTTTTGGTATTGCCATGTTTTGTTCTCCTTCTCCCTACTTTCTCTTAATGAGAATGGCAATGTATTTCTCTCTTAATGTCAATGCTGCTATTTTTGCATATAATTCAGTGAAGAAGCTGGCGAACTAATTCAAACGCTGCTTGAGAACGAGGGCCAATCTCGTGCAGCTTCGGAGATGGCTGATCTGCTGTACCATGCTATGGTGCTGCTCAGAGTCAAGCATGTAAAGATGGAAGAAGTCCTTGAGGTCCTGAGGAAGAGGTTTTCGCAGTCTGGTATTGAGGAGAAGGCCGGTCGCAATAAATCTTAGCGTGATTGGTAAATGGTGGATGGCTTCTCCGATTTGCTATCGATTCCAGCACCGTTGCAGAGTACTATGGAAGAATTTTGTGTCTGATGATTTTCGGATATGTTTTCTTTTTTTCTCCATCAAGACGACTATGAATTTGTGGTAATCATACACAATCCTGTTTCCTAAAAAAACACTGGAATGCATTCTTTATCCCTGAAATGCTTGGTAGTTAATCAATGAAATGAAATTAATCAGCACAAATTCTTCTCTCGTCTTGTATTTGTTCAAGAAAGTGGCTTCATAGTACATACCAAACATGCTTGTAACAGCACCATATTCTATTCTTGCATGACATCCAATTGATTCCGTGCAACCTCAAATGCTTCTTCCTCTTCTTCACTCGATGATGAGTTCATCTACAAACATTTTCGAAAAATCAGCAACACATGCATGACGTGGAATATACCTATTTTAACACAATTTGATAGAGTAGAGACCATCGTATATTTCAGCTCAAAACAGCTCAGAGAACCAGCGTGTCAAGGAGAACTCGTTCATCCATCTATGCAAGGCACCCGTTGCTTGCCACGGCGAGTTATCTCGACTGGCAGCGGCGACTTCTGGGCACAGAACGAGTGCGCGGGAGGGAGGATTCAGAGGCAGAGGAAATTTTTGCAATCAGGGTGTTCCGTACAATCTAAGCATAATATCATACAAACTCTTTATGTACTGCATATTATATATTTTGGATTTTAACTATTGTTATTGTTGATTGCTTGATTCTATCCTAGTACTGTATTTATATTCCTTAGTCCATGTTTTAAATGAAGGGCGGGTCTGGTACAAGCGGTAGAGTCTTACCGCCTGTGACCGGAAGGTACCGGGTTTGAGTCGTGGTCTCCTCGCATTGCGAATGCGTGAGTAAGGCTTGCCACTAACACCCTTCCCCAGACCCCGCACAGAGCGGGAGCTCGCCCTTTTAGGGTGTTCCACCGTCGATCATGCGCACCGTTGGGTGCATCGCGCGGCAACGTCTTGCCATCGGGGCGCCTAGGCTCGCCAATTGAGTCCTTATATATAAGGTTGTGTTTAATAAAGCTCCGGCTCTAGGAAATTCATAGATTTTTTTAGAGTTTGCGACCTGTACTTCTAGAAAATCCTAGATCTGTAATACAAACATGTTTACATAACTCATTTTGTTTATACTTTAGATTAAATAAAAATATTTGAACCACCTTAATTTAGTTTATAAACTATAGATCCAACATAAATCTCGAAGCTAGACTTGTGCCAAACAAACCCTAAACCTTAGATGTGTATATGTGTAATAACGTAACCTCGTCGAGCTGTAGATGTAATCTGCCCACGTGGAGCTTAGATTGCGGTGATAATAAATGTAAAGAAGTAATAAAAAAACTAAATGTCGAAGCTTCAAGTTCAGTTAACTCTTCTACTGGCGACCGAGTCAGAGACTCAGAGGTATCCATTGTTCAGAGACCAAAAAAAACCGACGACACCACGGCGTCCCAACGGCTACCTCACTTAACAACGACAGCACACAGACGTCAAGATGACCGGTGTAATCTCAAAGAGAGAGAGAGAGAAGATGACCGGGAACCGTTCTTTTCTTGTATCGTACATAGCTGAGTTTGAATACTATTCTCTCCTTGACTGAATTACGAGGTCTTCCGTTGGTTGAGCACGCAGACCCATCTTGCATGTGCCTGAACTCTGACAGGAACCAACACTGTCACCATTTGTAGTTCTGCATGGCCTCCCTGTTTTTTCCGGGTGACAATCGGATTAAAGGAGCAGATTTGATAACAGACTTGATCCAAGCTTGCTAAAAGCAGGCCGGCAACTGCGGAATATTCAAAGCAGCTCAGTACTACAGTACTCCATCCATCCTAAATTATAAGATGTTTGACTTTTTTGACATCAAGTTCACCACTCGTCTTATTCAAAAAATTTATGTAAATATAGTTAAATTTAAGTCATTTTTAAAGAACTTTTTTTAATAAACCAAGCCATGACAAAAGAAGTGATGTTTTGCACAAAATTTTAAATAAGACGAGTGGTCAAACTTGTGTCGAAAAAGTCAAATGTCTTATAATTTAGGATGGATTGAGTACTAACCTACTACAAAACTTTTTTTACCACTCTTGCGAAACTTCCTGCACTTCCTGACGCAGAAGGGAAAGCTTTTCACTTGCAAATGAATTCTATCCTCCTGAACTTCCTGACGCAGAAGGGAAAGCTTTTCTTCTGAACCAAAAGAAAAACACCACTGAAATCTACAAGAAGCTGGCATGGCATTTGTCACACAACGGACTGCTACGAAACGGTCCTCCTTGTTGACACTCGCAACTTCGCCTAGCTGCTTTATTATGACAGTTTGGTTTCCGCAACTGCACGCCAAGACACATGACGCCGGGTCCCTCCCTGCATCGTGCAGGAATTGAACAGCTCAAAAACCTACCTGATCCACTACGATTCCTCATCAGCGGCGGCTGACGCCTGACGCCTGACGCCTGACGGTTCATAAAGAGAGCAACACAGCTCGGAGGACCAACAGAGACCAGCAAGCAACGGCGTCCCAGTCACAGCACAGGGCGGCTGAGAGCTGCCGGCCGGCTAGCGGCTATGGCCCCCGGCCTTCTCCTCCTCGCCGCCTTGGCCTTGGTATTCGTCGCGGCAGCTGGGCAGGGCGCCAAGACGGTGCTGCCGTTTGCGCCTTCCTGCTCGACACGCGGCAACTACACCGACGGCAGCCAGTACAAGAAGAACCTGGACCAGCTCCTGGCTGCGCTCCCCACGGCGGCCGGCGACAACGGGTGGTTCTACAACGGCACCGCCGGGACGGGGGCCGACCAGGTGTTCGGCCTCATCATGTGCTACGCCGACCGCAACGCGACGCAGTGCCTGGAGTGCCTCGCCGGCGCGCCCGCCGGGATCACCGCGCTGTGCCCGGGCAGCCGGAACGTGAGCGCGGCGTACGACGCGTGCGTGCTCCGCTACTCGGACACCGACTTCTTCTCCGTGGCCAGCCGCGACGAGGCGTTCTACGTCATCTGGCCCAGCACCGTCGACCAGGCAAGGCTCGAGGACGCGCGCTCCAGCCTGATGAACCGGCTCTTCAGGAGGCCCCCCGGCTCGCTGCTGTTCGTCGCGAACGATAGCGCGCCGCTCGCCGGCTCGTCGGACTCGGTGTACGGGCTCGCGCAGTGCACGCGGGACCTGACGGTCAGCGAATGCAGCTGGTGCGGTGGTGCCTCGACACGTATATCCGTCGGCTGCCGGGGAGGTTCCCGAACAACACCGGCGGCGCGCTCAAGGGGTACAGCTGCTACGTCAGGTACAGTATCGGCGCCTTCGACATCACCATGCCGCCGCGCCGGACGGCGCCACCGCCGCCGACGGATTCTCCGTCGGTCTCCAAGGGTTTAGTGGTCTGTTTGTCTGCCGCCGGTGCTGCCTCTTTCTTGATAGTTCTATGCTTGTCAGTCTGGTTCCTCCTGCGCCGACGGCGAAAGCGCGCCCGGCAGACGATGGAGCGGGAGCTGGAAGAGGGTGGCGACGAGCTGGAGATGGAGGACGAGTTCGAGAAAGGGACCGGGCCAAAGCGGTTTCGCTACGGCGAGCTCGCCACTGCCACCGACCACTTCTCGGACAAGCAGAAGCTTGGAGAAGGTGGGTTTGGGTCCGTGTATAGAGGATTCCTCAAGGACATGGACCTTCACGTCGCCGTCAAGAGGGTATCGAAGGGCTCGAAGCAGGGGAGGAAGGAGTACGCCTCGGAGGTGAGGATCATCAGCCGGCTGAGGCACCGCAACCTGGTGCAGCTCATCGGCTGGTGCCACGGCGGCGCCGAGCTGCTCCTCGTCTACGAGCTGATGCCCAACGGCAGCCTCGACACACACCTGTACAGAGCCAGCGACGACGCTCTGCTTCCATGGCCAGTCCGGCACGAGATCGTGCTGGGGCTCGGGTCGGCCCTGCTGTACCTGCACGAGGAGTGGGAGCAGTGCGTGGTGCACAGGGACATCAAGCCCAGCAACGTGATGCTGGACGCCTGCTTCCACGCCAAGCTCGGCGACTTCGGGCTGGCGAGGCTGGTCGACCACGGCCGGGGCTCGCAGACCACGGTGCTCGCCGGCACAATGGGGTACATGGACCCGGAGTGCATGATCACCGGCAGGGCCAACGCCGAGTCGGACGTCTACAGTTTTGGCGTCGTCCTTCTAGAGATCGCCTGCGGCCAGCGGCCCCTGGTGCGTCGCCACGGCGAAGAAGACGTGATCCACATCGTGCAGTGGCTTTGGGAATGGTACGGCAGAGGAGCCATCCTCGACGCCGCCGACACGCGGCTGAAGGGTGAGTTCGACGCCCGGCAGATGGAGACGGTGATGGTGGTCGGGCTCTGGTGCGCGCACCCTGACCGGAGCTTGAGGCCGTCCATCAGGCAGGCCGTCAACGTGCTGCGGCTGGAGGCACCGCTGCCAAGCCTGCCGGCGAGGATGCCGGTGGCAACCTACATGCCACCGCCTGATGCTTTATACTACACATCTTCCGTTACGACAGGCGGCGGCAGCAGCAGCAGCACGGGCACCGGCACCACTCGGTCAAGCACGACAGAGACATCTACCCTGCTCAAATGACCAAAGATCGGCGCTTCTGCACCCCGACGATTTTGAATGTAAAGTAGATATGTACATTATTATGTTAAGTATAGTTAGCTCACATATACCAGAAACCAACATTGACGGCAGTTATTTTTTTTTCTAAACTTCATTATTATTATTATTCCACCAAGAGAAGAGACCAAGGGAAGTTATCTTATAATTCATTTTATGTAACAATTCTTCTGTTTCAGCATTTACAGTGAAGGCCAAAAGGCTTCGATTCACACCAGCCATACACCCAACCGACCTCTTCAGTTTCCAACCTTAACATAGCATTTCTCCGATCAACCTCTTCAGTTTTTCCAACTTTAACATCGCCTTTCTCCATAGGATTACAGAAGGAAAATACAATCTTGATTCCTCTATGAAGAACACATGAGCCTAAACAGCAGTTACAACTGGAGTGTCGGAGTGGGCACCCCATTCGGTCCATGATCCATCGTATATCGCGACGTCAGTTTTGCCAAGGCGATGAAGGCCCTAAAATGAGAGCAATGGTTACAGAAGCACTGCTATTTTGTAAAGTAAATACCAAGCGCAAGTCCCAGGTAATCTTACCAAGGCTAATACACATGCTGTCACGCCAGTGCCGCAAGAGGTCACAAGGGGTTGATCAAGAGAGATTCCTGATAATGAATCACACTAGAAAAATTATAGATACTGCTAATGTTAAAACTTGGCTAGTGCAGTTCTATGTTAGGTACCATAAAAATGGACACCGCCATCCACTACTGCCAGTAATCAGCATACAACAAATGTTGTGCAAACTTCACTAACTCACAATTACGCAAAGACACGCAGCACAATAGCAATGGACAACTGTACATCAACAGTAGCAAGAGGGCTTCTAAGGGCGCGGAAGCTATGCTGGATATGGAGTTTAATATTTTCACAACTGGGAGGAAATACCCAATAAAATATGATAAGACCAGGCTACTGGATGCTACCATCGAGCATGAATTAGGTACTTGCAACCTATATGGATGAAATATTACCTTCTTGCTCAAATCGTTTACGGAGTTCATCTGGAGGTAATAGCTTTTGTGAACTGTCAAGCACCTGAAGAAAGTCATGTAAAAATAAGCAATAACATAAATAATACTTCCAGAGATACAAAAACATCTTGGGCAACACTCGGATGGAGAGAAAAGGGATTATGATATATGAATTTCTAGCTGAAACACCCATTCAAGTTCCAGAGTGACAGAGCATAGCCCAGGTACAAAGAAAGTGCAAGCACAGAAAGAACATCCAATTCTCCGTCCTATTATGGTAGATGAAGTATCAGTATAAGGAAGAGTAGCCTTCAATGCAAATGCATCTACCAACAACACGATCTCTGACTATGTCAACATGCTAACTACCTAATCAACCAAATCATAGTATAACATAACACTGGCATACAACCAACTTGAGCTGACAATTAATGAATCTAGAAAACAACATTTACACCTTACTAAAATGAAAGGACGGATGCAGAAAAATATGATGTTAAAATGAGGAATAAGTGCAAAGTATCATATGCTGAAAATTAACTCCGGCTATGAAATTTATCAGATAAGTGTCCATTACCATCCATTGTAAAGTGTAAACACGGTAAAACATCCAGATGCAAAAATGAACTGATCACAGTATGGAGCAGTGGAGAATTTCCACCTGAGGAAAAGGAACACATTTGCTCCCAGGCACATGACCACTTCTAATTCCCTTGCGCGGCTCAGGAACTGCACCATCAAATCTGTACAGAAGTTTCAAATCAGGTAAATATGAAAATGTCAGGCTGTTGAGCATAAAACAAGTAGAAAAGGTACAAAACTTGAATTACCAAAGCATATCTACAACATTACTGCATTAGTGTTAGTATGTGTTTATGTACTGGTTAAAATATACTTGTGCATCAAAATACACTTGAATTACAAAAACATATCTATATTCTATAGCATAACTGTATTAGTGTTACTATGGTGTACTGCTTAAAAGATACTGTAGAGAGACACACCTCACACCCAATATGGGGGGGTGACCATATATATAGCCAATATGGCTGGGTATACAAGGAATACAATCAGGTATACATAGAAGGTGCTAATCATGGCTAAACACACATAGACTTGCCTAATACCCGCCCGCAGTCTAAGCGGGAGGATCCCGGACGCAAAGACTGGATCTAAATTCAGTAAATAACTGTACAGGAAGACCCTTGGTCATAATGTCTGTGAACTGGTGAGAGGACGGCACATGAAGGACCCGAACTTGGCCCAAGGCGACCTTCTCACGGACGAAGTGAATATCAATCTCAATGTGCTTCGTTCGGCGATGATGAACTGGATTGGTTGTCATGTAGACAACGCTGACATTGTCGGAGTAGACAACCGTCGCCGAAGCAAGAGGAACATGGAGCTCCTGCAGGAGCTGGCGCAGCCAGCAACACTCGGCCACCACATGAGCAACAGCACGGTACTCAGCTTCGGCACTGGAGCGGGAGACCGTGGTCTGGCGCTTGGAGGACCAGGAGATCAGATTGTCGCCGAGGTAGACACATTAGCCGGAGGTTGAGCGCCGAGAGTTGGGGCAGCCAGCCCAGTCAGCATCAGAATAGGCGACCACTGACTGAACAAGGCCAACACCAATGTGGAGGCCGGAGGAGAGAGTGCCCTTCAGGTAGCGTAGAATCCGCTTGATCATCGAGAGATGCGGCTCGCGGGGATCATGCATGAAGAGGCACACCTGTTGGACGGCGTATGCCAAGTCAGGACGGGTCAGCGTGAGGTACTGGAGTGCACCAGCAAGACTCCGGTACGCGGACGGATCAGCAACAGGGGCACCAGCGGTGGCAGATAGCTTGGCATGAGTGTCAACAGGTGTCGTTGTAGAGTGACACTCAGCCATGCCGGCGCGTTGAAGGAGCTCAACGGCGTACTGTCGCTGTGATAAGAACAGCCCGTCGGTGGAGCGAGTGACGGAGATGCCGAGAAAGTGGAGTGCACCCAGGTCAGTCATGGCGAACTCAGAGTGGAGGCGCCGAATGATCTGCTGTAGCAGGGCCGTCGAGGACGCAGTGAGGACGATGTCGTCGACGTACAGAAGCAGGTAGGCGATACTGGTCCCGTCTTTGTAGACAAAGAGGGAGGTGTCGGAGGCCGAGGCGACGAAGCCGAGCTGGCGAATATATGTCGCAAATCGCTGGTACCAGGCTCGGGGAGCCTGCTTCAGGCCGTAGAGGGAGCGCTGCAACAGGCACACATGATCAGGAAGCTCAGGATCGACGAAGCCTGGGGGCTGCTGGCAGTAGACGGTCTCCTCCAGATGACCATGGAGGAAAGCGTTCTTGACATCGAGCTGATGAATGGGCCAGGCGCGGGAGGCAGCAATGCTGAGGACAGTCCGGATGGTGGCTGGTTTGACCACCGGGCTGAAGGTTTCGTCGTAGTCGATGCCGTGGCGCTGAGAGAAGCCACGAACCACCCAGCGAGCCTTGTGACAAGCGAGGGTACCATCGGAATGGTACTTGTGCTTGAAGATCCACTTGTCGGTGACCACATTGGCGCCGGGTGGGCGGGGTACGAGGCGCCATGTTCCGTTGTCGATGAGCGTCTGGTACTCCTCAGCCATTGCCGCGCGCCAGTTTGGATCAGCCAAACCACCACGGTAGCTGGAGGGAAGTGGAGACGGAGTGATCGTCGCAGAGGCCAACATACCGCATAACCGGTATGGCCCCGGACTGGGTCCGTGTAATGCGGCGTTCCGGCTGGACAGGAGGTGCCGAAGGAGCTGCAGACATCGTTGGCTGCTGGACAGGAGCAGCCGCCGACTGTATAGGAGCAGGAGCCTGCTGGACAGAGGCAGGAGGCGGCTGAGCAGGTGCTGGAGCTGGTGCTGGTGCTGGAGCCAAGCCTTGTGCTGTAGAGGAGCCGTCAGGCCCCCGGGGACGCCTGCTGTAGACGAAGCGGATGTCCCGCGGGACAGCCACTGGAAACGGAGGTGCTGCCGCTGGAGAAGTAGCAGGTGATGGAGCTGCTGCTGGTGGAGCGGCAGGAAGTACAGGGCCGTGGAACAGGATGGCGGGGTCGTCGGTCAGCTCCTCAATGGAACTGGAAGGTGGCGACCCAGCAGCAGATGGCAAAGGATGCAGGACGCACCGGCACTGCAGTTCCTGCAATCAAAAAATCCAGGTCGCTGTGCGAGGACCTGGAGGGGTAAAGCCCGAAGGGAAAACAAGTCTCATCGAAGACCACATGGCGAGAGATGATGACGCGCTTAGTGGCCATGTCGAGACAGCGGTACCCCTTGTGGGAAGATGGATAGCCGAGGAAGACACATGCTGTGGAGCGAGGAGAGAATTTGTGGCGAGCCGTGGCGGACAAGTTTGGATAACATAGACACCCAAAGACACGTATGTGGGAATACTCGGGAGGTTTGTTGTGGAGGAGAGTATATGGAATGCCGTGGCTAACAGCGGAGCATGGACGCCTATTCAGAAGATATGTGGCTGTGGCGAGCGCCTCAGCCCAGTACTGAGGAGGCATGTGTGCATGGAGGAGCATTGTGCGACTGATGTTGTTTAAAGTGCGAAGAAGACGTTCAGCTTTGCCATTTTGTGGGGAGGTATATGGACACGAGAGGCGTAAATGAATACCACGAGAAGCAAAGAGAGTATGGAGGGTGTGGTTGACGAACTCAGTGCCATTGTCGGTTTGGACAGCCTTGATGGCAAGGTTGAATTGAGTGTGGACATAATTGCAAAAATTTGCAATATGTGTGGAGACTTCAGATTTGCGAATGAGTGGAAAAGTCCAACAAAAATGAGTATAATCATCAAGTAAAACTAGATAATATTGATACCCGGAGACACTTGCAACCGGGGATGTCCATACATCACAGTGAACAAGTTCAAATGGCATAGAAGTATGTGAACTGGAATCTGAAAAAGGGAGGCGCACATGTTTGCCAAGCTGACAGGAATGACATAGCAACTGCTCTAATTTATTACAGCTAATGGACGCATTACGACGAAGAATGTCAATGGTGGCGGAGCCGGGATGACCAAGACGGTGATGCCAGAGGTCGGTGGAGGCGGCAATGTTGGCGTGTGGAGCGGAAGATGCAGCAGGGAAGGTGTAAAGATCACCAGCACTATTGCAGCGAAGCATCACGCATCGGGTCGGAATATCCTTGACAGAAAAACCAAGAGCATCAAATTCTATAGAGCAGTTGTTGTCCCTAGTAAATTGACGGACAGATAGAAGATTGTAAACTAGAGATGGGACAACTAAGACATTATTAAGATGAAAATTGGATGATGGTGTATGAAGAACAGACCGGCCACGACAGGAAACAGGAAGATGTGCACCATTGCCGACTGTAATGGAAGAATTAGGGTGACGAGAGAGGAGTATACCATCCGAGGAGCTCATGTGGGAGGAGGCGCCGGAATCCAGGACCCAGGGATGTTGTCCCTGGAGATGCATCTGATTGAGGGCAGCAACGAGACCGTCCTGGTTCCACATGGGAGTTGGTGGAGAGACGTGGAGCGGCGCAAATGTCGTGGGAGGCTGTGGAGGCGCCAAGGCCGTATGAGCCTGAGGAGGGGCGCCAAGCACGCCTGGACGCCAGCCGGACTGCTGCACTGGTTGCCGAGGAGGATGAAGAGGCCATCGGAGATGAGGGTGAGAGGAGAACAGCCGGTGAGGGTGGACGGGCGCGAGCAGGGAGAGAGCACGAGAGGAAGGAGGAGGAAAAACAGGATCTAATAGGCTGATACCATGTAGAGAGACACACCTCACACCCAATATGGGGGGGTGACCTTCATATATATAGCCAATATGGCTGGGTATACAAGGAATACAATCAGGTATACATAGAAGGTGCTAATCATGGCTAAACACACATAGACTTGCCTAATAGATACTTAAGTATCAAAATGCAAAAGCTAGACTGAGTTCTCAGCAAATATATATGCTAACAATATTCTCATTCCTGCGATATGGATACAGGCAGAGGTTGTATACACTCTGCTACTGCATGCATGTAAGATGTACTCATAGACTTAAGAATTCGAATATGAGTTACATACCTAGGTTTTGATCGAGCATCTATTAGTTGATGTGTCTGGGTATTGATGTTCTCTTTCACCTGAAAAAATCGTCTATTAGTTGCTAGTTGCTACTACCTCCTTCCAAAAAAGAATCACCTTATAGGTTTAGTAAAGTCAAACTATAATAAGTTTGATTAATTTATAGAGAAGTATCAACATTTAGGACACCAAATCGGTATACCATGAAACTATATTGCATGACAAATTGAATGGTACTAATTTGGTATCATAAATATCGATACATTTTATTTTATAAATTTGGTCAGACTTACAACAGTTTGACTTTCACTAAACCTATAAGGTCATTCTTTTTGGGACCAAGGTAGTATGAAATATGTGGAACAAGTTCGGTGAGTTGCGAAGGCAACAATAGGCAGTTTTTGGGACCCTTAAGAACTGACCTGATCAAGACTCCAAAGAAGATGAGGCTGCAACTTTGCTTCAAATGTAGCTGGACCAACCTGGAGAAACACACTGAGGTTATGTCTAGCTGAAATTGAGGTTAAACACCAATTAGAGCATCTGCTAATAATATCCGTACTTAACTAAGAGTCCAATAGCTCAACAGCAGTAGCAAGGTTCTTGCTGTGCAGTTGTGACTTCAAATGGACGTATTGCCAAAAAGGGTAAATAATAGAACAAATTACCGATTGACCCTGGTAAACTTTCTCAATTGCTTCACCAGCAGCACTGGCCTTTAGGATGGCATCACTGGAGGCACTTGATTCAACATCATACCCAGAAGCACGCCATTGGGGCAAACCTCCATCTAGCACCCAAACTTTATCATGTCCAAATACACGGAACATCCTGTTGTCAAGGTAACAAGCATAGAAGAACTTCTATCAAATATCAAAAACTACGAACAACGAATTGCATGGCAAGAGGTACTTAGTAGTCACCAAATAAGATTTGCATCTTGTTTCAACCACTACTAATTTGGTCCTCGACCCTAGCAATTTTTATATACTTTTGTGAACAAAAGAAGCTTACCACCAAACACGAGCAGCACTGAATAGACCCTTTCCATCATAAACTACTATCCCATCTTTGTTGTAGATGCCAAGAGCGGATACAGCAGCAGAAAATGCCTTTTCAGATGGCAGCATGTGTGGTAACTGAACCAGGGGAAAAAAACAATACATCTCAAATCCAAAAGCAGATGCTTACCCCCCCCCCCCCCCCCCCCCCCAAAAAAAAAAAAGCAACTAAACAGATCTGACGATATTGTTAGTATAAACAAGAAATACAAAAAGTGCAAGTACTATATAGCACGCCATGTTTAGCAGCTTAAACTATCACCTTGACAAAGCAAATGATAATGTCTGTACAGTATAAGGTGGCAAGTCTAAGGACTGGGAAGTTAAAAAAAATGGCTGACTTCTGTATTTCTTTCACTCTTTATTAGAACAAAAATGGCAATTCATACCATCATTACAAAGAATGGTTCACGTGCCATCCAACATCTTATCTACCTAAAGTTACAAGCTGAACCCAGGCTGTGTTCAGAGGAATTAGCAAGCAAGTTCGTATACTACAACTCTACAAGCACAACCCACAGGGTACAGCTAAGCCTGGGCAAAAGTAACCGAGAACCGAAAACCGAACCGAAATAACCGGAACCGAAACCGAACTAACCGAAACCAAATATTTCGGTTCCTAATTCGGTTCCCAGTTCTAAGTAACTGAAATATACTAGGTTAGTTCGGTTCCAGGGCTCGGTTAACCGAAATAACCGAGTTCAAGCCCAGCCAGACTTTCAGCCCATCTATGCAAGCCCATTAACTCAAATATACTAGGTTAGTTCGGTTCCAGGGCATCGAGTATGTTTTTTTTTCCTTTTTCTTCCCTGTGTCTTTCGTGTGTAATCTGTTGGCTCGGTTAGTTCGGTCGTAACCGAAACCGAACCGAACTAACCGAAACCGAATTGGCTCGGTTCTGGTATTGCGAAGTAATCGATTGGTTCTTGATTTATAGGTAATCGAAATTTCTAAAAAACCAAAAACTGAACCGATTGGTTTCGGTTAACCGAATGCCCAGGCCTAGTACAGCTATTGAATATAGGCCACTAGAGAGCTTGATATCATTAGGGTTGCCAAGGAAAGTAAATATATAGACAACAAGAATGGGGAAAGGAACTTAAGTGGTAGTGCACAAACTAACTGCAGTAGCTAGGTAACACTTTGAATGATTAATTATGGGGGAACTCAAAATGCAGTTGCCAGATCACAACACATAAGTTAACACCTACCTGTGTGTGTTCAGATCTGTGATGTCCATGTTTTAATGTGCACATGTTTTCAACTTTTACTGTCAGATGTTGTCTAGCCTACCTAATTTGTTTGCTTAGCACACACCACAGATAATTTTTTTTTATCATTTATAACAAGGACTAAGGAATATAAATACAGTACTAGGATAGAATCAAGCAATCAACAATAACAATAGTTAAAATCCAAAATAATATGTAGTACATAAAGAGTTTGTATGATATTGAGTCGTTAACAATAGAATGTACAAGCAACAGAGCTGAACTTATCATTTATAGCAAGGACTAAGGAATATAAATATAGTACTAGGAGAGAATCAAGCAATCAACAATAACAGTTAAAATCCAAAATTATATGTAGTACATAAAGAGTTTGTATGATATTGAGTCGTTAACAATAGAATGTACAAGCAACAGAGCTGAACTTACACTAGATGTTCTGTCAGATATCCCATCGACATCAAAGAACAGGGCACCAGGAATATGGGCCACCTAGAAACAAGATTGAAGCATGAAAATATCTGCATTATACAGTTTCAAAATCATGGGCCTAGCAATTCCCATAATGGACAAGTTAGGTACAGTCGCTAGTATATCAAGGTCGGTGTGGTTAGGTAAGCCTACTGATGCCATGTGGTGATCAATGAACGACACACTGATGGATTAATTTGAAGTTGAGATGTGTAATTTGAGAAGAGGGGTGCGGAGGGATTTGATATGTGTACAAAATCATCAGAGAAATGCAAGTTCAATGGCATACTAGCAAGTTGTAACACATCTATTCTAAAATTCTCAAACAAGCTGAATGAATACCTGGTACTCTTGTAATGGGTTCCTTTGTTCTGCAGGCATATACCAAGAGGCATCAAGTACCTAAACAGAAGTATGAGCTTAAGAAATACTTAATGAAAAGAAAGGCACATTTGACAGAACAAAGTGTATCAGGTAAATAAATCCCATTGTTATAGTAGAATCTTCATGGATATATGTTATATAACTAATCCTGCTTAGTATTAGTATATACCATAGTGTCAAACAAGCCCCAGATTTCGTTTTCCCTTTGTTTAAGTTGTAGTATAAGCAATTTATCCATTCGTCCACAAATTAATTTATCCATTCATCCACAAATTAAGTGCTGGTTTCACAGCACAGACAGCGTCATCTATTGACACAATTCTCATGGATTATCAGGCAGCTAAGCTAAGATTACTAAAATAGCAATCAAGAGGTACCGATACTATGACTGACTTGACGAATTGCAAGTTACTACAAGATGTACAAGTAATGATTCACAGGCCAAGCACAGATCGCCACACTCCAGCTAGAACTAGTGCGCACCTTGACGTCGGGGTCCTTGAGGTTGGCGTGCAGCCACTCGGCCGACACCACGGGCTCCGTCCGGGCCAGCGAGTGGACGCCAGCGGCCTCCGACACCGCGGACGACGACGACGTGGCGTTCCACCGCGCCGCGATCCCGAACGCGCCCAGCAGCGGCGACGGGCCGCACCGGGACCCACCGGCGCCCTCCGCAGTGCGCGCCGCCCACCCGACCCGACCCTGCACGCGCGAGAACCGAGGACCACGTCAGATTGGGGAGGATCGAGGCGGCGGCGAAGCGGCGGGGTTTACGACCGCGAGGGGCGTGGAGGTGGTGAGGAGTAGTAGTAGGAGTAGGGGAGGTGGGAGGGTTTCCTTTGGGAGGGAGGCCCGAGCGAGGAGGTGGTTCGGCCGAGCCACGCCGCGCAGCGCCGCGACGGCGGTGGCGGCGCGGGAGAGGAGGGAGGCCGCCATGGATGGGTAGGGTTCTGGACGGGGCTTCTGGAAGGTTCGGCAAGGTGAAGGGGTGGAGATGGCCAGATGGGTGGGGATGGGTGGGTTTTGATGTCGACGTGGCGATGGTGCTCTGGACAGGTGTGAATGGAATCCTCGTTAATCCGCGGCTCCGGTGGGCAGCCTCCTCCTGGATTTAGAAACCACGGGTCGTAATTACCGACCAAATTACCGAATGTTTGTTCTGATTTTATTATTTGTACCTTAATTACTCGGGTCCATAATATTTATTTTGTTTTTACAAATCAACGAGCCAAAAGTACTATTGGTTAATTTATTATAAGAGAAAAATATTATTCGTTGACTGAAAAAATACGACTCGTAAGCTAAGCAAATAGGACGCTAATGTTTTTAAGACTACATCAAGAAAACATATCGCCTGCCATTCAACGAATAAACGACCAAAATATAGAGCTTAGATGGTTAGGTGCACATGTATCAACATCTCTTTAATATACTCCAACACACGTGGATGTGTGTATGCAAAAAAAAAAAGGTCTAAGTTTCACTGAGAGCAAGAGAGGGCGTGTGTGTTAACTAGTGTTGCACATTAGGCACGGATGCCTAGTCTAGCACATTTCCAATTATAAGCTGATTAATTTTATAGATCATAGCACAATTTGTGCTCAAGTGATGACCAAGCATTTCAGGGATAATTCCAGGTTTTTTATGGAAAAAACACAGGATTCTGTCTTGTATATGGGATAACTTTATTGACCACTCTATTGTCATCAAGATTGACACAAATTTATTTATGGGAGAATTATCTATTTGGCACTGAATCAAACCAGTGTTTCGTATTTGGCATTCGAAAATTTGAACTTTTTTTATCTGACATTAAGTTGAATTTTTCTTTCGTAAATGGCGCTGCCGTCCATTTATGACAGTAATGGTGTCAAGTGACTGACAAAAAGATATGAATACCCTACCCTTGTTTGCAGCAGTTCATGGCTAGTTCGGGCGAACGAACGAACGAACGTGCGTACCGATGCAGTCGCCGAAGTCGTCGCGGGCGAGGAGGCCATCGGTGGCGAGCGCGTTGAAGCGCTCCTCCATGGGGCGCCAGAGCGCGGCGCCGCCGTCGGCGTCGGTGGTGGTGCGGCTGATGAACCGGAGGCCCTTGAGCACGCGTCGGGCCCTGGACCACGATCGGTTCAGGAGGCGCGCCTGGACGCGCGCCGCTCGCGGGCCGCCAGCGCCGCCTCCCGCACCACCTGCTGGTCCGAGGACGCCGCGGCGGCCGCGGCCTCGGGCGGGGGAGGGGGACGGCGTAGTGACGGCGAAGGCGACCGTAGCCACGCGAACTTCCTGCGGATCCGCGACGACGTCGACGAGCACCGGCTCAGGCTCCGTGGGCCGTCCGACGTGTGCGCCGCCTGTGGCGCCGCCCCTACGCCAGGCAGCGACGTTGTGGGCGTCTCGTACAGCGCCGCGATGGTGGGCGTGACGCTACGCACCACCATGGACTCCTCGTCCAG
Source organism: Miscanthus floridulus (assembly GCF_019320115.1). Lineage (NCBI taxonomy): Eukaryota > Viridiplantae > Streptophyta > Magnoliopsida > Poales > Poaceae > Miscanthus > Miscanthus floridulus. The sequence continues at coordinate 97,671,871 of NC_089593.1, forward strand.
CTCCAGCATCACCTCCACGAGGTCGCTCTGGTCCGCGAGGAATGCCGGCAGCATTCCCCCGTCCGCGGCGGACGCGGAGGCGGCGACGTACTCGTCGTTGTGCGCCATGATGAAGAACTCATTGTCCGACACGTCGGTCTGGTCGTCTGCGAGGTAGTCCGCGATGCGCCGGCGCCAGGTCCGCCGCCCGCTCCCTGACGACGACCCCCACGACGGCGCCCACATGGCCGTCCCTCCCCTAGGCGTCTTGGCACCGCTGCTGCCCTCTCGGTGTGTGCATATCCTTGCGGCGCCGATGAGAAGGTGAGCTCCGTGAAAATTGCAGTTGGGAAGGCGCCTCGCCGGAGCTCTTGCACAGCCATGGCGGGGCGGAGCTCCCATGCGCCCATGGTGGGGTGGAGCTCCAGGTTGAGGTGGATCAAGGGGGCGAGCTTGGGCCGGGGTTGTGGCGGCGCTCGCAGATCAGAATGGCAGCGGCTGGCCGGAGCTCTGCTGCTGCTCGGCGGCGCTTCGCGCGAGCTCGGAGAGAGAGAGAGATAGAGCAGAGAAGACCAAGAAGAAGCTGCTCGCCTGCGTGCTGCTGCGCCGCTGCTGCGCCACCATCGGACGAGAAGGCAGCAGCGCCATGGCCGGCGAGCGCGCGCGAGCAGGCCACCACGCTGCTACCAGGCAAGCACGCGAGCGAGCTGCCGAGCCGCCACCGATCTCGCGCGCAGGGGCCAGGACGGCCTTGCCGACAATTGGAGCTGGCGCAGGCGGCGGCTATGTCTAGGCAACACACGGAGGATGAGCGAATCAATGACGCTCCACATGAGCCGGCCGGAATCGAAGAAGAATTGACGGCGCTGCATAGGAGCTGGCCGGAATCGAAGAAGATGGTGGCGTCCATGGAGTTCTCACCCAGCGTGACGCAACCCATGATTCAGGAGGTGGTGAGGTACCTGGACGGCGGTGAGGCTGGCTGTAGCTGCTCGTCGTCCGCCGCTGCGGCCACAGCTCCAGCGATGGAGTTCCGGCGCGCTCACTCTGCCTACCCTGTAGGCCTCAAGCTGCGGCCATGGCGCCCGTGGAGATGTCCACGCCAGAGTATCACGAGGGCGCAACCGCGCAGGCCCCAGCATGGGTACGCGGCTCGTCGAGCAGAGGCCAGGGGCGGCCTCCCACGAGGTGGCCTGCTCGCGCTCCGGCCATGGAGCCAGGGCAGCCACGCACAGTGGCACAATAGAGTCGGGGAAGAAGGGCGCAGGATCTGGGATTTCGGGCCAAATTTTAGTCTTCTGTGTATTAACAGAGGGGTACATCAGACATAGGGAAAAAAACTGACACGGTCAAACCAGTCCACTAACAAATGATCAATGAAAATGGACGGCAGTATCATTTACGAAAGAAAATTTTAACTTAATGCCAGATAAGAAAGTTTAAATTTTCAAGTGCCAAATACAAAACACCGGTGTGTTTCAGTGCTAAATAGATAATTCTCCCTTTATCTATAGTCGTCTTGTTGGAGAAAAAAGAAAACATGGACGCAACTGATCACCAAACACAAGATTCTTCCAAAGTTCACATTCGGCACCGGTGCTGGAATCGATTACAAATCAGAGAAGTCATCCATTACCAATCACACTAAGAGTTATTGCGACCAGCCTTACCAAACTGCAAAAATCTCTTCTCCCCTGGAGTTAGCCGGGGGCTGCTACAGTCGTGCGGCCGGACGGGAATAGCGCGTCGAACAATTTTCCCCGTCCGCTAGCCGTATCCTGAGCCGGCCACATCGCGCGCAAACTTTCCTAGCTTAACTAGCACGCACACGGGTGCATGCCGGACATGGGCGGGTGAGGTGGGCCCAGCCGCGATGGCCCAGCACGTAGCCAAAATATAGCGAACTAAAAAAGTCATAACTGTTAAACCAAATATCCAAATTAAATTCCCATTACACCATCAGATTTTTTACAATAAATCCTTCAAAACAGAATCTCACATGAATATATTTAGATAAAGTCTTATTAACAAATATTTATCTTATAAAGATAGAATATTTTCTTTTATTAAGCAGAGACAATATTCTAGGTTCAGAAAACAATGTTCCGTCTTTGTAAGAAAAATATTCTCGATTTAGAAGAACAGTATTTTAGTTTTACATTCATGAAATTAGTATTATAATATACACAAAAATAAATATATACATAATGTAAATAAAAAGCAATAAAATCTAGAAAAAAGCATAAGAAAAAACACGTAATAGAGAAACATTTAAAAAAATATCACTCGGATACTTTTCAAGCATTCTAAAATATACTATAGAATATCACATGTATATTGAGTGAACGTCACTAAATAAACCATAGAGCACCACTAAATACATTATAGAACATCGCATGTATACTACGCAAATATCACATGTATACTATGTGAACATTACAGAATACATTATAGAACATCACTAAATACATTATAGAACATTGCATGTGAACATAAAAAAACATCATAAACATCACATGTATACTATGTGAACATCACATAATACATCATAAAACATCAATGTATGCTAGGTGAACATCATATGTATACTACACGAACATCATAAAATAAATCATAGAACATCACATGTATACCATGTGAACACAGAAAAACACCACATGTATAACACGTGAACATCATAAAAAATAGAGCATCACATGTATACTACATGAACAATACAAAAAAAATTAAAGAAAGAAAATAAAAAAAAACAAAACAAAAGAAAATAAAAAAAACCAAAAAAGAATAAAAGACGCATAAAAAATTAAAAATAAAAAAATAATAAAAAATCACATAAAATAAAAAAGAAATATAAATAAAAATGAAGCATGACATGAAAAAAGAAAAAAAGAAAAGAAAAGAAAAAGAAAAAGAAAAAGAAATGAGAAGAATAAGAAAAAAAGAAAAAGAAAAGAAAATCACATAAAACGAAAAATAAACAAAAATAAAAAAACGATGAAAGGAAATAAAAAATAATAAGAAAAGGAAAGAAAAAAGAAAACAAAAATGAAATAAAATAAACATAAAAATTAAAAACTAATAGAATAATAAAAATCATAGAAAACACGGTAAAGGCCTCTTTGCCGAGTGTTTTTTATTGGGCTCTCGGCAAAGCCTTTGCCGAGAGCCCCGGGGGTACTCGGCAAAGAAAAGTGACCGTCACGGCGCCGACCCCGTTGACGGTCTCTTTACCGAGTGCTAACCCTGCAGGCACTCGGCAAAGATTTTTTATTTTTTTAAAAAAAAATTCTTTGTCGAGTGCCCCTGGCCGGCGCTCGGCAAAGTTTGAATTTTTTTTTTAAAAAAATTCTTTGTCGTGTGCCCTATGGCTGGCACTCGGTAAAGTTTGATTTTTTTTTAAAAAAAATCTTTGATGGGCGCCCTCTAGCTGGCACTCGGCAAAGTTTGAATTTTTTTTAAATTTCTTTGCCGAGTGCCATGATCATGGCACTCGGCAAAGCTAGAAAAACAGTTTTCTGAGCGCCCATTTTTCCAGCTTTGCCGAGTGTTGTGACCATGGCACTCGGCAACGGGGTCCTTTATAGAGTGCAACACTCGGCAAATTGACTCAAAACAGCAATTTTTGATTTTTTTTACATTCCATCATGACAAATAAATTCATACAAACATATATCACATATATATATCATCCATCACATATATATCTCATCAATCACATATATATCTCATCCATCCACACATCCATCCGCACATATCACATCCATCACAATATATATCACATATATAATAATAAGTGCTCAAGTCCATCCAAATAAATCCACAAGTCCATCAAAGTCCACAAGTGCATCACAAGTATATCACCAAGTGAACAACAAATGAAAAAATACAATGTGCACTCATCTCGGACACTGCGACTGTGGTGAAGGCCTAGCTCCATCATTTAGAGGTGCATGGGGTGTATTATTCGAACTACCGTCAGATGGAGACTACACAAAGAAGTAAAGATTGCATGTGAGACAAGATTATTTGGATAGCTAATCTAGGAAGGTAGAGGCCATACAAGCAAAGCACAAGCGAAAGTAAAAAACTTTTATACTCATAGGAGTAGCTGCAGTGTAGGACGCGGAGGCGGAGGTGGAGGTGGAACCAACAGCCCAGCTGGCAGAGAGAAGCCCATATGTTGCCCAAGCCCTTGTAGGAACTCCGTAATGTCCGTCAACCTCTGCGCCTGGGTCTGCCGCTCGGTCCGCTCGGTGTCCAACTGGGTCGCCAGCTCCTGACGTTGCCTCATTTCTTCTTCCAGTCGGATCTACAATATTTCACTCCAATGTTTAAGTAATGCAAAGCTAATTAAGGTGTGTAAAGATCAATGTATGATGAGTAAAACAGGAATAACCTCGAGTGCGTCGACCCGGTGCTGTGCAGCGGTCGGCCGTGTGCGAATGGCTAGGCTCTCGCTCGTGCTCCGTGCTCGGATCTGGGAGAGAGAGGGAGTAGAGGCCATGTCGATGACGCCGTCGCCAAGCCAGAACTGCCCATGCTTCTTGCCTTGCCCCACCCTCATGACAGCCTCTCCATTGAAGTCCTGGGTGCTCGAATCGTGGTCTAACCCATGGAGCGACCTCGCCACCTCAGTGTACTCACTAATGCGGGAGTGGACGCTCGGGTTCGTGTATGCCTCGGGCGGGTCCTCCAGGTTGAAGGAGACGTCGGACGTCGCCTTGCCCTTGTGGACCATACACTATGCCTGGAAGTCCGAGCAAGCCTAGCCACTATGTGACGCCAACTGCGAGAAAGACAGCATGATGATTAGAAATCAGGCAGAACTGAGCGTCACAATAGATAAATGAATTCACGTACCCATGCTTGTTTGTATCCAGCGAGGCTGCGGTTGCCTTGATGGTGTGCTGGACCTTGCATCTGCAAACGACGGTCCTAGGTATCCCTATGCATCTTGAGGTACTCCTCCATGAACCACCTCTCCACCATCATCGCCTAGCACTCGGGATATGCTTGGCACCACCAGGGAATCATCTACACATCATCAAGTATTGGACATATAAGAAGATCAAATTAAACCAACTTAATCTTAAAACGAATAAATATTGATGTTCTTCATTTACCTCAAGGTACTGCTCCCGGGTCAGCTGTATCTCTCTTGCGTCTTTCTTGGTTTTCCTCTCTCCAAGCTTCGACCCATAGTAGGTTACGATGGCCTGGATGCGCACCTCGTGATGCATGTCGGTGACGAGTTTTTTACAGGCTTTGGTAGTCACCTGCTCCACCCTGGCCTTAAATCCCTCCTTGTATCTGTAATAAGTCTGCATACAAAAGCGATGTATCCATTCATTATTTCAAGAAAAGTCTAATGAATGCGACGTATTGAGCAATATTGTGCGAGGGAGACTTACCCAAAACTCGGTCTTCACCCACGCCGCCTTGTTGGGGTACTCCGCATCGATGGCGACGGCGTAGTGGTCAAACGAGTAGGCCGGCTCTGTCTTCGATGCATACGTGACAATGCAGGGGAAGTGTTGCCTGCACAGAAGACCCAGGATGCCGTTGACTAGCCGTGCGCTACCACCCGACACAACCACCCAGTTCCTGCACAAGTGATTAAGAAAAATTATTAGTTTTTTTCATCATATCATATGAAGTAGTGGTGATAATATATAAAGTTACTTACTTTTGCCCTTCGGGGCGAATCACTGGGCGTCGGTGAGGAAGCGGAACCTGTGGGAGGCTCGCGGGACCTCGCAAGTAGACACTCGAAGAGGAGTCGGAGGAAGCGAAACCCGTGCCTGCCGCCTCCCCCTCATCGTCCTCGTGCGGCCCCTCCTCCTTGTCCGTCTGCTGAACCAGCTCGTTGCCCGACTCGTCCATGGGCACCACCTCCTCCTCTAGCTCCTCACGTGGCGTGGGAGGAGACGGCCCCCTCCTACGGCTGCCGGTCCTCCTCCTCCCGTCTGATCCCTCCGCCGCCCCCCTCCACCTCCTCCTGTAGTCAGCGTGGTCTTTGGTAAATCGAGTTCACGGACCTATGATGGTCGCCCGCCATCTTTGTTCAATCACCTGCAATAAAAAAGAAAAACAAGACGTACTTAGAAATAGGTGCAAAAATGAACAAAACATAATTACAAAAAACATAGTAATACATGTATTAGAAATATATGCAAAAATGAACAAAACATAATTACAAAACACATAGTATTACATGTATTAGAAATAATCTTCATGATTGAGATTAGCTGGATCATAGGTCTCGTCGTCACTATCAACATTGTCCAACTCATCAACACTATCCGAAGGAGGAATGTTGTCTTCATTGTCATTGCCTAAACGTAATCGCTCAAGCATTTGTATGTCCTTTAGATTTCACACCTCGTCTCCAGCGTCCTCGTCATCATCCCTTTCATTGTCTACTTCTATTCCTATCTCTTCGGTTAAGTCTATGTCAAACCTCCCTTGTAGCCCCTCTTCTTGATAGAACTCTCCATCATATGTGTTTGGGTTGAAGTTGTAATCTTCATCATTTGGGATAGGTAGTTTACCGTGTGGCGATACCTTGTGCACAATAGACCAACCCTTAAGATGCTCTGCGTCTTTGCACGCGTATGACGTATAATAAACCTGGACGGCCTGTTGAGCCACAATGTAGACATCTTTTCCTAGATAGACGGAATCCTGTCGAATCTCGACTAGCCCAAGCTTAGGGGTCCGTCTCATTACTCCAGGATGAAACCAGTGGCATTTGAATATGACAGGAGTAAGAGGTTTGGAACCATAGAATGATAGTTCATAGATTTCTTCAATTCTTCCATAATAGTCGAGTCCATCAGTGTCGGGCGTAACAACTCCGCTGTTTGTGGTTTTTTGATTGGGCCGACTCTACTCGTAGCTTGCTGTGTGAAAATGATATCCATTCACGTCATAACCGGTAAATTACTTGACCCTAACGGCATAGCCGTTTGTAACCTGTCTCAGCTCGGCACTTATAGGCGCATCAGTTTGGGCTTTCTGTTTGAACCAACAAATGAAATCGGGGCTCTCTGGTCCCACACCCTATGAAAGAAGGGTATCATTTTCTTGCGGGGTAGGTTGCCTTGATCCATGTCAGGATTGACGAAGAAATTCCCTGTACCAACGAGAAACAGGGGGGTTGGACGAAGAAACAAGGACATACGGTGAAATGAAACAAGTTCATTTAGAACTTACCCAATGAACGGCTGCACCTCGACAAGGTTGGTCAACACATATAGCATGATACTGCGCCACTCTTCATTTTTCAATTGCTTAGTGGTCGATGCACTTGCGCTTTCGAGTTGCCCTTGGAAAAGGCTAAGGTTCGATTTATTTTCGCCAGCATTGTAACGAGGGGGTGGATTATAAATGCTAGGAATGTTCTCAGTGTAGTATTTCTCTGTGAAGTTCGACACCTCCTCTAGAATATATGCCTCTGCAATGAAAGCCTCAATTTTGGCTTTATTTCTACATTTTTTGCGAAGAGTCTTCAGACACCTCTCGATTGGATAGCACCAACGGTCCTGCACGGGCCCCCCCATCCGTGCCTCATACGGGAGGTGCACAATCAAATGCTGCATTGGCAAGAAAAAGCTGGGTGGGAAAGATCTTCTCCAACTTACAGAGCAACACGGGTGCCGCTTTTTCCAACTCATCAATGATGGTCCGAGAGAGCTACTTGGCACAAAGCTGGCGGAATAAGTAGCTCAACTCTGCCAGCACTTGCCAGACATGCTCTAGGACATAGCCTTGAATCATCGCCGGAAGAAGCCGCTCAATCCATATGTGGTAGTCATGACTCTTCATCCCGTTGACTCGTAGAGTGCCTAAGTTCACTCCCCTCTTTAGATTCACTGCATACCTATCAGGGAACATTAGCGTCTAGATCCATTCAAGTACTTCCCTTCTTTGGTCCTTTTTCAAGACAAAATTGGCCTTAGGCCTTCTCTAGGTCTTGCCACGACTAGGAGGCTGCATCTCTTGATTTGGTCTATCGCACAACGTTGCCAGGTCCACTCTAGCCTTATAGTTGTCCTTAGACTTTTCAGTGTCCATGAGTATTGCCCAAAGTGCCTCGGCGACATTCTTTTCAGTGTGCATTACATCAATATTATGTAGCAAAAGAAGGTCATCGAAATAGGGGAGCCTCATCATGCCCGAGATATGAGTCCACATATGTTACTCACCATATCCCACAAAACCACCTTCTTCATTAGGCATGAGAGCATCTATCTGAGCATGAACCTCGGCACTAGTCATCATCCATGGTGTAGGGTTTGTCACTTTGACACCTTTCGTAAAGTTCTTAATGTCTTGTCTGAATGGATGGTCAAGAGGTAGGAATTGACGATGTCTATCGAACGATGAATACTTACCACCCTTCTACATCCAAATGAACCTCACATCTTCCTTGCCTATTGAGCATGGGAACTTCCCGTGAACACACCAGGCGCAGAATATCCCATACGCCAGGAAGTCATGCAGGGAGTAGTGGTACCAAACGTGCATTTTGAAGGTTGTCTTTGTAGCTCGATCGTATGTTCATACCCCTTCGTCCCAAGCACGGACCAATTCATCAAACACAGGCTCCATGAACACACCCATATTACTCCCTGGGTGTCCAAGAATTATCAACGACAAGAATACGTTATGTCGTTGAAAGGAGACACCAGGGGGGGAGATTAAGGGGGGTAACGAAGACGGGCCAACATGTGTATGGGGCAGCCATCATTCCATAAGGATTGAACCCATTTGTTGCTAGCGTGACACGTACATTACGAGCCTCATCTGCTTTGTCACGATGTTTGTCATTAAAGAGGATCCAAGCTTCACCATCGGATGAATGTACCATCTTGTCAGGATTGTACCGTTTGCCATTTTTGTGCCATGTCATCTGTTTCGCGGATTCCTCGGTCATGTATAGCCATTGGATCCTCGGTAGGAATAGAAGGTACCATAGGATTTTCACGGGGATCGTAAGTTGCCTCTTCTGGCCATCATTAGAGTCTACCTCTAGGTACCTAGAGGATTTACACTTTGGACAAAACTTTGCATGCTCATGTTCTTTCCTAAATAGGATGCACCCCTTCGGACAAGCATGTATCTGCTCATATGGCATCTTAAGTGCACGAAGGAGTTTCTGTGACTCGTACATGCTCTTTGGCAGAATGTGGCTCTCCGAAAGCAGGGTGCCAATCATGGCCAACATCTTATCGAAGCTAGGACGACTCAAGTTTAACTCGGACTTCAACCTCATTAAGCGTCCAATGGCATCCAGTTGAGACACCATTGACCGATCGTGAAGGGGTTTCTGTGCCGAGTCCATCATGTCGTAGAACGCCTGTGCGGCTACCTCCATCTCCTTCTCACGTCCCTCATCGAACTGTGCTTGGTGAAAGTCATCTAACATGTCTGCTACCCCGGCATCAGCATCAAAAGCCTCCATCCGTGGTCTCACCACCTCCTCTCTCATACGATGGGCTTCACCATGGTGGACCCACCAGGTGTAGTCTGGCGTAAATCCATTCTTCACAAGATGTTTACCCATTTCCACCTTGTTTACCCTTCTCCTGTTTCCACATTTGCTGTAGGGACACAAAACTAGGCAATGTCCTTTAGCAGCCTTGCCAAATGCACTGTTCAAGAAAGCATCGGTCTTGTTCATCCATTCCGTTGTGTAATCACTCTGACTTTCTCCAGCCCGTGTACATCCACTGACGGTCATCCATCCTCTAACATATGTATCAGCGAGTAATGTAACCATCAATTGCATCTACATGGTGTTCCTACTATCTAATAGGTGAGGATAAGGTCCTAATCCCACCCGCGGATGCGTAGATGAGGTTAGTTTCCATGCTCTACTCCTATCCGAGATAGAATTTCGCCAGCACCTCCCCGCTGTTCTCTAGATACACGTCCTACCAAAGAAGAGTGTGTATCCGGAGAATAACAGGGAGGTGATGCCAAAACTCTATCTCAGACCAGAGCAGATCATGGAAACTAACCCATCTACGCATCCGCGGGATGTCCAAAAAACGTGGACAATCCAAAACAGATACGGTCATAGATATGCAAAGATCTACATACCTCCAACCGTATCTCTTTCGAACGGGAGACGCCTAACTGGGTTACGCGATCTACGACCATGATACGGAAAGAGGGGTTATACCTAGGGTGACGGCGGAGTCAGGCTAGCGGGGCCGTGGCGGGTCGGTGCTTGCGATGTTGCTCCATCATTTGTCGTTACGAATATTCAAATCACCGTATTTGTTAAACCATACATCCAATTTATATTCCAATTAAACATTTGTGTTCCTTACAATTAAATCTACAAATCAAGACTAATATTGATTATTTTCTGATGTAAAATGAAATAACAACATGTGGGCCCCACATGATATGTTCATAGCTAGCTTTTATACGTTAAGCATATTTGCAATAACAAATAACCATATATAAAGTTTTGAAACGATTTTAATATGAAAATGGTATCTTTCGACGAGGTCTAACTTTCTAGTTTTGAGTTTTTTCATTTAACATCATTACGATGCTAAAAAAAATTAAAAGTTTCAGTAGCATATTAATCTCGTACTAATGTTTGTTGCCTTAGAAAAATAATATATTTCTTGTATGATGTCAAATAAAGATACTTTTTATATGAAAGTTGTAGCCCTCGATGACATATACAACTTTATGGTTTTGAGTTTTTTTTATTTTAGGTAATTAAGATGCTTAAACAAATAATATAAAGTTTCAGCAACATATTAATCGCGTACAAGCACTTTTCGCCTTAGAAAAATTATATCTTTCTTGTACGGTGTCAATTGAAGATACTTTTTATATAAAAGTTGCAATCCCCTATGAGATCCACAACTTTATAGTTTTAGCAGTATATTCCTTCGTATAAGACCATATGTTTTTGGCGATCTGACACTTCTTTTTTCCTCCATCTTCTGCGTCGACGTGAGCATTGATGCATCTTACTTTGTTTAGAGTTTAGGGTTTAGGGTTTAATTTTTGCGATTTATGGTTTTAGAGTTTAGGGTTTGGGATTTAGGATTTTAGGGTTTAGGGTTACGTTTTAGGGTTAGAGTTTAGGGTTTTAGGTTTTAGGGTTAGGGATTTAGGGTTTAGGGTTTAGGGTTAGGGTTAGGGTTTTAGGGTTTGGGGTTAAGGGTATTAGGATTTTGGGTTTGTGTTTTAGTTTTTAGTGTTTAGGGTTTATTGTTTAGTGCTTAGGGTTTAGGGTTTAATACATCTAGGTTTTAAGGTTTATCGCAAATGAGATTATAATGTGTAAAAGCTATGAAAATTTCATGTGGGGCCCACATGTCGTTATTTCATTTTACATCAAAACATAATCAATATTGGTCTTGATTTGTAGATTTAATTGTAACGAACATAAAGGTTCAACCGGATTATACATTGGACCTATGATTTAATAAATATAATGATTTGAATATTCGTAACGGCAAAAGGATGCACATTATCACACAGCCATCCAGATCATGTCATGTGGGGCCCACATATTGTTATTTTATTTTACATCATAATATAATCAATATTGGTCTTGATTTATAGATTTAATTGTAATGAACACAAATGTTCAATCGGATTATAAGTTGGACGTATGGTTTAATAAATATAGTGATTTTAATATTCGTAACAACAAAAGGGAGGATGCACATTATCACGCAGCCATCAAGAGCATGTCATATGGGACCATATGTTATTATTTTTATTTTATATTAAAACATAATCAAAACATGTCCATTCCAAGTACCATAGCTTAAATTTGATGGCTATAATGAATTGACATAAGGAGTAACATGTTTTGGCTGCTGTGATTATGCATATTGGCTATCGATGTCGTACGTGCTATGTGCAACTGGTTCATCAATTCATCGATAGACAAGCATGAAAAGCTCAAGATCAGTGTAGCTGACATCATTTCGCCTTCTTTTGCGAGAAGTTAGTCACAAGAGAAAACAAACGTGGTCATGGCATGGTCGATAATAGCGTGAGAGTGGCATGGTAGCAGGTCTCAGACTAACAGCTCATTGCCATTAGCGATGGTTCCATGGTTTTGGAAGCCTTAAGGCTCCTGTGGATGTTGGTACGACATCAGGCCATCCAACGAATGCATGCTTGAGCCAGAAAATGGCACCAACAGAATTGAGCAGCATTATGGTTAACACCATGATATTTTATAGCAAAAAGGAAACTACATATCTCTCCAAGAATCAAAACATTAAATTTTAAAAGACAGCTAAGGAACTTGGATAGTTATTTCTCGAGGAATGAAGTTCAACAAGAGACAATTCAAGACTTCCCTCATTATACTCAGTAGAAATAACTATATAGCCACAAGATAGGAGTGCGGAAAAAAAGGAATAGAAGAGAGAGACAACGATAACTTTAACCCAAGAAATTATTTGACGATAACTATATAAAGTTTATGCCAATAAATGCTGTGGGTCAAGAACAATTTCAAGTAACAAATAATAATACTTGCAAAGTATGTTAAAGGAACATGATGAGGTACTTATTACATTCAAAAGCAGTGTGCCAAAGATCTCCGGGCATTGTCAATTTGTTGTCTCTGCAGTCGCGAATGATCTGAGGTCATTTGGGCAGGACAGTTGTGATTGTCATGCTGGATTGAGTAGTGCTGCTATTAACGCCTGTGACAGCGGTAGATGTATAGTAGAAGGCATCAGGTACGGTGGTGGCTCATAGATTGCCACCGGCATCCTCGCCTGCAGATTGGGCAGTGGCATCTCAGACCGCAGCACGCTGACGGCCTGCCCGATGGACGGTCGGAGGCTCCGGTCAGGGTGCGCGCACCAGAGTCCGACGACCATCACGGTCTCCATCTCACGGGCGTCGAATTCGCCCTTCAGCCGCTCGTCGGCGGCGTCGACGATGGCTCCTCTGCCGTGCCATTCCCACACCCATTGCACGATGTGGATCACGTCTTCTTCCTCGTGGCGACACACCAGGGGCCGCAGGCGATCTCTAGGAGGAAGACGCCGAAGCTCGACTCGGCATTGGCCCTGCCGGTGATCATGCACTCCGGGTCCATGTACCCCATGGTTCCAGCGAGCACCGTGGTGTGGGAGCCCCGGCCGTGGTCGACCAGCCTCGCCAGCCCGAAGTCGCCGAGCTTGGCGTGGAAGGACGCGTCGAGCATCACGTTGCTGGGCTTGATGTCCCTGTGCACCACGCACTGCTCCCACTCCTCGTGCAGGTAGAGCAGCGCCGACCCCAGCCCCAGCACGATCTCGTGCCGGACTGGCCATGGAAGCAGAGCGTCGTCGCTGGCTCTGTACAGGTGTGTGTCGAGGCTGCCGTTGGGCATGAGCTCGTAGACGAGGAGCAGCTCGCCGCCGCCGTGGCACCAGCCGATGAGCTGCACCAGGTTGCGGTGCCTCAGCCGGCTGATGATCCTGACCTCCGCTGCGTACTCCTTCCTCCCCTGCTTCGAGCCCTTCGATGCCCTCTTGACGGCGACGTGAAGGTCCATGTCCTTGAGGAATCCTCTATACACAGACCCAAACCCACCTTCTCCAAGCTTCTGCTTGTCCGAGAAGTTGTCGGTGGCAGTGGCGAGCTCGCCGTAGCGAAACCGCTTTGGCCCGGTCCCTTTCTCGAACTCGTCCTCCATCTCATCCGGCTCCTCGTCGAAGAACCCTCCTTCTCGCAGCTCTTGCGCCCTCGCTTCCTCGATGATTCTAGCCTGTGTCCTCCGTCGCCGGCGAAGGAGCCATATGGAGAAGAAGCCCAGGATGATAAAGATCGAGACGGAGCCGAGGGAGGCGCCTATCACGGTCGCTGTCATTGATGGTTCTGTGGAGAGATGCAAAAGACCGCGTCAACGTTGTTGCCCTGCATCAGTCGATGACGATAAACGGATAAAGGAAGCCGCTGCAAGAAGATGTCTACCTGAAGACGTAGTTGGCGCCGGCACCGGCGGCAGAGTGACGTTTATCGGGGCCAACAGGTAGCAACTGTAGCTCTTGATGGCGCCTCCCGTCTGAGTGGCAAACCGCTTCCCTAGCCTCTTGGCGGTGGCGAAGGCGGTAGAGGCAGTTCCAATGCCGATGCCGGTGCCGGCGGCAGGGTGACGTCTAGTGGGCGGAGCAGGTAGATGTTTTCAAAAATCTCAAAACTTCGGATCCATTTACTAAGTTTAGCTTTGCTAAGGGACTAGCAAATGTTAAGCTTGGGAGAATTTATTGACGGTAGTTAAGAACCATTATAAACTGTCAATATAACATGCACAAGGGCATAAATATAATCACCAACAAAGGTTTAGGGGTTTAAACTAACAAATTCCACGAGTTTTGGTGAATCTGTATTTTCTGCAGGGTTTATCCAGAAAGCCGTCAAGGTAGACCAACATATCAGATTTAATTACGCTTATCCGCAGCGAAACGGACACCAGAAGGTTTTTGAAGACTCGAGAGGACTCCACACCGAAGCGAAGGGCGAGACGCTGACATGTGGGGCCGGCCGGCCCCACCTTGAAGCCACCTAGCCCCTGGGGCTCACTGTCAGCCTCCACATCACAATATCGGTTCTCCACCGCCTCCTGGGTTACATCTACGCCGTCCTTTAAGTCGGTTTGATCCAAGGGCTCATGTTGGATGCTCCGGGCTATATATACCAGCCCCTGCCACCCCCGGCATAACCCCAGTTAAAGTTATTTGGGAAGACAGAAACCCTAATCATCCTCAGAGCTCCACCATATTTTAGGGCATAGCTAGTTAGGCAAGGTCTAGAAGGAGGTAAGCAGGCTTCGCTTGGATTCCCGATCGTGTCAAGAGCGTGGTTCGGTATAATCTTTGTACCCCTCTCTTTTTTGTGCCTCCATTACTTTTATATGCTAATTACAATTGTTATGACAATATTAGTATTCATCTTATTCATGTTCTTTGTTACAATGTTCATCGTCTAGTTTGATTATATGCATAGTATAGTTAGATTATCATCATGTTTACGTATAAGTTCGTATAGGCTCACTCTAAGGTACGATGGGTGAGTGGTCGACATTGTGTAAGCGTAGTGCTTATATGTTGTTTACCTGCGGATACACCCTATATTCTGGGTCATGTGGTAGGTCACAGATGTGACACTCTCGTTGAGTTCTTTATAGTCCACTCCCCGAATATAGGCGCACGTAGGGTTCGGTTACGAAGAAAGGACTACATCTATTCTTAATCTTTCTTAGTAATATCTCTTATGTGTAGATATGACGATGATCTTAGCAATGATTACAAGGTAATTACACCAATCAATGCATGCTTTGACTTGTAATTAAGAATGACTTAGGAATTATTCCTCTAATATTCTACCTGACCATGCTAATGCCATAGAAAGGAGTACTCTGAGTGATTTATCATTGATCAATACTTATCATATATCTTATCCTATGACTTACCCCTGTTATAAGTAGAATATTGGTTATGCTTTATTTCTCCTTCAATAGTATAACTTATCAATACATGTCCATGCTAGACCTTTCCTATGGTAAAAATATAAATAACGATACCTGAAATACTCTCGGGTAAAATGCTACAATGGTATATTATCTGTGCGCTTGCAGATCCTTTTCATTCATATATTTATTCTTCCTAGTCACATAATTAATAAAGAACTGCTTAGTTTTATTCTAGTAGTAATGCTATGTAGTATTGTTTACACCAAAATTTGGGAAGAATAACGCGGGAACTCGAAGCTTTCAGGATTGTGTCATCAAGAAATCGATTAGATGTAAATCGGTATCAGTTGATTTAGATGCGATGTCAGAATCGGCTACTTTATAGATGACGTTAGCAGACGACGTCAATGGGCTATGCTTGAATGGCGTCAGAAAGATGTGTTGGACTTTACAAATAAGGAAAATTAGGGTCCAAGTTATTATTAAGTTAGGAAGTTTTCTTTTATTTCAAGAATTATAATGAGTCGTATTTGAGTAGGATTCATATTTAGGTTCCGTGTATAAATATTAGACCCTAGTTATTGTAGAAGGGGACAAACAGTCAATCAATACAATCTTTTCGGCTTTCGCTATCGCATTAGGAGTAGGAGTACTATAGATCTCGACGAGTTCTTTAGCAAACAGGGCTACATCGACTGATCGACCTCCAGCTTGCTTGTGTGTACCGCGACGACTTGTATTCTGCTTTTAAAGCTACATCAGCTGATTGATCTTTTATAAGCCATAATATAAGTTAGTTATCGATCTGTATCGTAGTTTGTAAGGCTGCATTAGGTGATTGATCTTTTACGAATCATAATATAGATCAAAGTTATCGATCTTCTGTTAAATAACTTGTTGTTTAATACACTATCACCAGTTATCGAATCTGCTAAGATTAGTAAGATTCTTCTTACTATTTTTGGTTGATTCACCAGGTATCGGTCTTTTTATAATTAATGTTTTATTAATTATAACAAATCACCTGATTGAGATAGAGATAGATCGGCATCATATCATCTTAATTGGTGTGCGCTTGCAAATTATTTTCATTCATATATTTATTATTCCTAGTCACATAATTAACTAAGAACTGCTTAGTATTATTCTAGTAATAATGCTATGTAGTACCGTTTATACCAAAATTTGGAAAGAAGAACGCGAGAACTCGAAGCTTCTAGGATTGTGTCATTAAGGAATCGATTAGATGTAAATCAGTATCAGCTTTAGATGCAATGTCAGAATCGGCTACTTTATAGATGACATCAGCAGACAACGTCAATGGGCTATGCTTGAATGGTGTCAGAAAGATGTGTCGGACTCTACAAATAAGAAAAATTAGGGTCCAAGTTATTATTAAGTTAGGAAGTTTTCTTTTATTCCAAGAATTGTAATGAGTCGAATTTGAGTAGGATTCATATTTAGGTTCTGGGTATAAATATTAGACACTGGTTATTATACAAGGGGACCAACACTTAATCAATACAATCTTTTTGGCTTTCGCCATCATATTAGGAGTAGGAGTACTATAGATCTCGGCGAATTCTTCACCAAACAGGACTGCATCGACTGATCGACCTCTAGCTTACTTGTGAGTACCGTCACGACTTGTATTATGCTTATAAAGCTGCATCAACTGATTGATCTTTTATGAGCCATAATATAAGTTAGTTATCGATCTGTATCGTAGTTTGTAAGGCTGCATTAGCTGATTGATCTCTTATGAATCATAATATAGATCAAAGTAATCGATCTTGTGTTAAATAACTTGTTGTTTAATACACTATCATCAGTTATCGAATCTGCTAAGATTAGTAAGATTTTTCTTGCTATTTTTGGTTGATTCACCAGTTATCGGTCTTGTTATAATTAATATTTTATTAATTATAACAAATCACTTGATTGAGATAGAGATAGATCGGCAACATATCATCTTAATTGGTCGTCCTTTGATCTGGTCACGCTTTAAATCTTATAATTGATGGCTTAATTCCGCTAGATCGGCTGTTTTATCTCTATTCCAGTCAAACATAGTATGCATCTAAAGACATGTTTCAATCTTAAATAAACTCACTAGTTAATGTGACCTAATCTAATGACACTACCATAGCTGCATCGATCCGGTCGAACCTCACTGGTTAGACTTTAGATTAGAAATTATCGATTAGTGGTCTTGTTCATGATCAAGACATGCACTCTGTTTGTTTGCTATGACTGCATCGGCTATTTTAGTCGATTTGCCTATACTCTCACGCATATAGCATATTTTTATGAATCTGTCAACATATAGATGGTTTTATAGATTCTTTGGCTTTAGTTTGTTATCATTATCAAAGCTGCATCGATCCGATCGAACCTCACTGTTCATGATAATAGATTAGATTCAAACTGTTTGTCAATTCATTTATATTAGACAGTTGATTTGTTCGCATGTTATACTTTTTTCATCAAACTTATCGGCTCGACGCTTTATATCAGTCACGTTCCATTTAGCCGATGATGCTTTCTTATATCGCTTCTTTGTTGATTATCAATTCTCTAATCGATCAATGACATCAATCGACCATTTGGTCATATATATTAGAATTTTAAGGAAAGATCTTCTGATTTTGTATTTGGGTGTATTGTACTTGTTTTGTCTAGATTAATCAATCATCATAAAACTGTTGTGATCCATGAGCATCGGTTATTTTGATTCATATCATTATCATTTAATATTAGCCAATAATCCTTGATTTAAAGATCTTCATTTCATGGATACGCTGGATATCGACTATTTAGTCAATAGCCTTATTGAATCGGCTATCTAGCCGTACATTTGGAATAGTCTGGTGCAACACTGACATATTCCACCTTAAATTACTGATAAGATTTTCTCTCCTTCTCAATTGCTAGTCAAATTGACTGGCACGTCGTTGGGTTTTTAGAATCGGCTGGTTCTGTGTTGAAGCCTAGCAGATCTCTGGTCTCGTCCCACTTAGATCCTCTGGCTTGCTATGTGTTGATCACATTGCCACATTTTTGTGTCAACAAGTACCAACAAGCATTCCTAGTGCTGTTACTAGGGGCTAGATTTAAAACTCTGTTCTTAGTAGTGACACTAAGAAATGTTAACAAGCATCTCTGGCATCATCACTAGGGATGACAACCTAGTAAAGTAATGTTAGAAGATATATGTTTATAATAGGTGACTACTAAACAAGTGACGAGTTAATAAATACCAACAAGCATTTTTGGCGTCATTGTCGGGAAAGATAGCTAGGCAAAGGAAGTATTGATAAACTTATACTTATTGATATGATCGAAAATAAACATAGACCTCTGCTCAAACAGGCTTACCATTGTCTTGTCTACTTGTGTATCCTATGCAGGATAATGTATGACCAGTTTTGACCTTCCGACAAACTACGTTGAAGATCCACAAGCATTAATTAGGAAGACAACCATATAAGGCGAAGCCTAACACCAGAATTTGAAGCTATGGCTAACAGGACTCTCCATGAATTCTCTGCTCCAACTATGGCCAACATCCGTACTGGACCGACAGTCAATATCAGAGACAATGGATTCAAGCTCAAGCCAGCTCTCATCAACATGGCGCAAATAAACCAGTTTTGTGGAAAGGCACATGAAGATGCGAGTGCACATCTCCAACACTTTCTGAAGATCTATAGCACTTTCACCATCAAAGCCTCTTCCCATTCTCACTCGTGGGGAAGGCAAAGCAATTGTTCTACGCCAACAAAGATAGAAATACTACATGTGATAACTGCTCCACGGTCCTTTTAGCAAAGTTCTTTCCTATAGGCAAGACCAATGCTCTGCGTAGGAGAATCTCAAGCTTTCAGCAACATGATGAATCTATCCCTGAGGCATGGAAACGCTTTCAAGATTATATTGCGGAATGTCCTCATCATGGGATGGAGAATTGGCTACTTATGCAGACTTTCTACCATGGGTTGATCAATAGTACCCGTGAGACTATGGATGCTGCTACTGAAGGTGCATTCCTGTCACTCACCATACCAGCTCCAACAGCTCTTATGGAGAAGATAGCCTCCAATCAAGGTTGGAATGTAGAACATGTTCAAACCCGCAAGAGGGGTGGAGATATGCATCAACTCAAGGAGATAGAGATGCTATCTACCAAGATGGACTTACTGATAAAAAAGCTTGAAGATCGAGCCAATGAGAAGCAAGAAGTCATGCATATTCATGATTCTCACATGACATGTGAAGTTTGTGCAAATACTGGGCGTTCAGGAAACAACTGTCTCAAAACCCATGAGGATGTAAACTTTGTCAACAACTACTTTCGTCCTTAGCAGAATCAAGGATGGAACCAGCAACAAAGGCCGAACTACCAAGGTAACTATCAAGGTAATAATTTTAACAATTTCAATCAACCACCCTTGAGAGAATTAATTGCCGACCAATCCAAACATTTGGAGGGATTATCTAGAAAGGTAGCTACCAATGATAAAATTCTAGAGAACATAAATAATAGAATGGATAGCTTTGCTTCTGCCATTAAGAACCAGCAAAGCTTTAATAAAATGATAGAATCACAAATAGCTCAACTGGCTGCTGATGTTTCTCCTTTCGACAAAGGTAAGATTCCGGGGCAACCGGAAGATCTAGAAACTGCAAAACTTGTCGATATTCATAATGCAGCATACTACTATATACAACCATCAACGAGAAGGTGGAGAGACTATACCTTTCCCGAAAAGAAGAGTGATCCAGGAAGACCTATCATCCCATCACCATTGGACCTCACATTTTCCAAGAAACTATCTGTGATTTTAGAGCAAGTGTCAACATCATGCCTAAGCTAATTTATGATCAAATTAATGGAGATACTTTGTTGTACGCAAATATGCATTTGCAGCTTGTAAATCAGTCACTCTGCTACCCCAAGGGAGTTCTTGAAGATGCCATTATTCGAGTGGGACAATCTTATGTTCCTGTAGACTTTGTGGTTCTAGAAACAGATGGAGATATAAGGGCACCCATTATTTTAGGCCGACCTTTCCTAAACACCACCAAAGCCATCATCTACGTAGATAGTGCCAAGATCTGCTTCATAATCAAGGATAGAAATGAGAAGTTTTCTTTCAAGAACCGCATCCTGCAATCTCCTAGACATCCACAAATGTCGTACCTACCCAAAGAGACAATAGTGACCAAGAAGAAGAACAATAGGAGGAGGAAGAACAAGGCCAGGCAGCCTCAAGAAGAATCATGATCAACACACTCCGATTAGAGTACGACCACCTCCTTGCTTCACCATTCTTTGCTAAGAAGGATGATCTAGGCGTACCCACGATCGAGTGTACCATTGGACAAAGAATATTCCACAAGACCTTCTACGACATTGGGTCGGGTGTCAATATAATGTCCAAGGTAACGTATGAATACTTATTTGGTGACGAACCTTTGTTTCCTACATATATGTAATTGCAGATGGTGGACCAATAAATCTAATTTCCGAAGGGAATAGCAAAAGATGTCATGGTAAGGATACATGATCACTATGCTGTTGCCGACTTCATGGTTCTAGACATGAGAGAAGAACAAGCATATACACCCATCATTCTTGGAAGACCGTTCCTCAACACAACCAACGCGATCATCTACGTCGGATCTAGATAAGTCCACTTCCGATTCCCTAGAGAAAAGGTACGCTGTTATTTCAATAGTTATACTACTTATGAGCAGCCGAAGAAGTTCCGTTCTAGGAGGAGACGTTGATCATCCCAAAACCAAAAGAATCAATCCCCAAAGAAAAATTGGGAGGAAGATGAGGAACCTAAAGAAGTTGTAAAAGATGAGCCCGCTCCGCCAAAGTCAGGTCCATAGACCAAGCAGGTATTGAAAGAAAAGGTAACATTGTCACTAGAGTCACAAGAGGTGCAACCATCAAGGTCTCCATCCTCAGGACTGACTGATGCACCCAAGGAATGAACAAGATAGGAAAAGAGTCCTGTCCGGAGGACTTAAAAATTTGAACCCTGGTCATGAGGTAATATCGGTAGTTATCCATATTTACTTTCTAGTATTGCATGATTTACTTTTCACTTTAGCATATTTACTTTTCTGCATTAGCATTGCATTTAGAATAGGAAGATGAAAAGTTTCATGACTACACTACATCATTGCAACATAAATCCTAAGCCCCATGTGAAAAATTTTCTCGGTGTATAAACACCCATGGGAAGATTCACTATGGTGGCATAAAAAAATAATATATCATGCATGCATATTTTCTTTCTGCATTATATAAATAAGAAAATCAAAAAATATTAATAGACATCCTGCTAGAACTTTGCCAATTAGGAAATCTGTCTAAACCCCCAAGGACAATAAATCTCTGAATGGCTGACCGCTAACACCTTATCCTAATCTGTGCCACGAGTTTTGGTGTTCTTGTTGGAGTATTTTGCAGTATGATCAAGAGTAAAGCCATCCATCCGAAGTATATTTTCCCAAACTATCGCTACACCCGCTGCACAAGGAATCCTACTTCTGGACGGATGAGAAAGACTTTTGCTAGTAGACTCACTTTAAGAAAGGCCACGACAACATTCAACTTGGGGGAGGAGCATCCCCAATGTATCGAGCTAAATATTTCTTTCTCTTGTGGTTTTACTATTTTTAAGTTTGCTTCATATTTGCTAAAGAAATAAAAAAATGCATAACAAACTAAAAAAATTATCTTAGCTAGTTATATATATATATATATATATAATAGTAAGGTGTGATCTTACAAGTAAAAACAAAATAAAAAGTTTGTGTCTAGTTTTCTATTTTTAAGAGCTAAATAAATAAATGGACTATGAGGATAATCTCTTGCAATGGAAATGATAAATAGTTGCTCTGTCGTAATTCCTTTCAAGTACTTAGTTTTCAGCCTTGAATTCTCCCGAGTTTTGGATACGGCTGTTTTGATATAAGAATTTACTCTGAACTTGAAACTCGTGGGTAGCATATGCTTGATCTAAGTCTAGGTAATTGACGGATATGATATGAGAAGGTCTGAGCTGCTATTTATCTTGTTCCTAGCGATACTAAAGTTCTAGACATTTATCTTTTGAAAAACATAAAAATGTTACATGATGAGCTCCTGTATGATAAAGCTTGAATTCCTACCAGAGCAATATATGATATTTAGATTAGGAAAACTTCCACTCATATATGTTGCTTGCATTGCATTGAGTTTAGTCAAGCTTTGTTGACCCTTATGAGAGATTTGTCATGCTCTTAAAATCAAGATCACGTACACACCACCCAAATATGCAATGTTCCTACACTGGGGGTTGGCGCAACAACATGCCATTTCATCTAGATCCACCCAAAAATGTTTTACTCCTACACTCGGAGTAAACACCAAAAATATTCTTGATAGGAATATCCACCAAATAAATGCTCCAAGTTCTTGTTGCTATCTCTCAAAAATTTTGTTGCAAAAAAGATGCATGTGGTTATGCAAAAGTTATTCATAAAAAAAGAAGTTGAGAAAGGAAAAAATGGACAAGTGTCCGAGATATTGAAAACAATGGGTACTTAGATGCCCGCTTGAAAAAAAGAGAAGAGATGAATAAGATAGCCTATGTTTTCTTGCAAAGTTGTTTTCAAGTTTTAGAAGAGAGATATGTTTTCAAGGAGCATAGTAGAATTAAGTTAGCCACCATATATATCCACCACATACATCCATACACATGCACATATTGATTTGATTTTATGACAACTCTTTTTGGATCCTAGGTTTGTCTTTATAATATATGTATTGTAAGTATGCTCTTTCATGCTTTTCACTCCTATGAGCTTCACATAAGCCTTAGTTGTAGGGAGTGAAAGGCATAACATCACTTTTCTTTGGTGAGAATCCACAAATACCACATATATTGAGAGACTTGAGAGTGTCATACAAAGGAAGCTCTGAGTTTTATTTTAAAAACCTATAAAAACTCTGGAATAATGGTTGAGCAAAGAACTTGAGACATAGTGCTTGACTTGATCATTCTGTCTTTCAATTGCTCAAGACCCAAGTGAAGGCAGAGAAGCCTCATGGTTGAAGGTAATATGGGTAAGTTTGAAAGTCAGATCGGTTTATTCTAATCCGGAGGAGAATTCTTGTTTGAACGCATGTGTACTTTTGAGGAGTTGCTATGATGTTTTCAAAAATCTAAAAACTTCGGATCCATTTACTAAGTTTAGCTTTGCTAAGGGACTAGCAAAGGTTAAGCCTAGGGGAATTTGTGGATGGTAGTTAACAACCATTATAAACCGTCAATATAACATGCATAAGGGCATAAATATAATCACCAACAAAGGTTTAGGGGTTTAAACTAACAAATTCCATGAGTTTTGGTGAATCTATATTTTCTACAGGGTTTATATAGAAAACCATCAACGTGGACCTACATGTCAGATTTAATTGTGCTTATCCACAGCGAAACGAACATCAGAAGGTTCTAGAAGACTCGAGAGGACTCCACACCGAAGCAGAGGGCGAGACGCTGACATGTGGGGTCGGCCAGCCCCACCTACATGTAACACTCTAGTGTTAAGCATTGCATTTGGCATTTGCATTTCATGAGCACAAGCATCATCCAAGCATTCATGAGCGTGAGCACATGAAGTTTCATTTCATTTACCTTCTCTTTATCACATGTGATGTTGCTTATATATTTACATATGCTTGTAATCATGTATGACCAATGTATGAAATGGTTGTGAGGTCATGAAAACACCTTAGACACATCTAGGATGGTAATTGGAACAATGTTTATATTCATGACATAGACCAAATTTGCTTCTAAGTGTCGGTTTCATTTGAAATGCTATTTTCATGATACTAGTTTGACCAAAGTTGAACAGTAGCTTAGAGTGTTTGCATGGTTGTGTGACCTAAATAAATGTTGTAGTTCACATCATGGGTAACAAACTTTATTTAAGGGTCATGAGCTAATTCAGTGTCTAACATGGTCAAATAGAGCTCACAAGTATCAATAAAATGTTGTTTTCAAAACTTGAAATTTCGTTGTCTTGAAGGTGTTTTCAGTTTAAATGTGCCCCACTTGGGAGCTTTGTCCCTGGCTAACCATTGAGAATTAGATGATGATTCCTAAAGCAAAGTTGGAGATCTCACATAGCTCTACAACTTTCACTAATACTAATTTTGCTAACTTGAATTGGATTAGGAGATATAGAGGAACGAAGTAGCGCTGTGAGTCAACTGAATCGGCACTTAGCCGATTTGAATCGGCTGGCCGTCGAGGCCGACCATGCCAGGCCACACGCACCACGTGGTGGTAGCACACCAGTGTTGGCCTAGCTGGTCAGGCCAGTAGGGGGAGAAAAGGGAGGCAAAGCCGCCACGCTCACTCACTCTCGCTCTCTCGCCCACTCTCTGCCTCTCCTTCACCTGCCAGAGCAAGCCGAGCACCGTGCCATTGCCACCGACCTACGCCAAGCTCGCACACCACTGCCACCGCGCCATTGTGCGATTGCTCATGCACACCACTCGGCCATCACCTCCTCCACCTCGCCGACAACCCATTGCCTTAGCTCGAGCCAAGTGAAAGGCCTATGGGCCATTGCCGTCGCCACCATGGCCACGGAGCACTACCGAGCTCTGAGCTACCTTGGCTAGCCCTATCCACCGCTCCTCCAATCTCTCTCTCTTGATTCATCTTTGTCATAGGTCCTAGAAGCTATAGCCATAGCTCGTTGAGCCGCTACCGCATCATCGGTGCTGGAACACCAGCCGCACCGCCGTGAGCCAAGAGCGTCGCCGCCATACACGCTACCGTGGCTGTCCATGCCTAGTTGTCTTGCTTTCTTGCTTCAAGATGTTAGGGTTAGGTTAGAGCTAGGTCTAGCTCGAAGCAAGAGCCTAAGGCCAATGCTAGCCTCGACGGAGTGGAATGCCGCCATGCCACCATGCACGCGGCCAAGCTTCGCCGCCACTCCACTCTGACCTAATCCACGCCATAGAGCTTCGCTAGGGTTTGTAGATGCCGTAGCTACGCTCGCCTGGCCATGCCATCACCGAGATGGCCAGAGCACCACCACGTGCTGCCACCATGCTCGTCGGTGAGCTAGCTCTGATGATCCTCTGAGCAAACCGAGGGTACCTGTAGGTGCGGAATAGGATCGGGAACACGTTGGGGCTGACCTCGTCGCTGGTGACCTCACCGTCGGTGAGTTCTCATCGGTCAAAGCCAGCCCCTGCCTCTGTCTCTCTGACTTGTGGGGCCAGTTGACCCACGAGGCCTAGTCGTCAGTCACAGCGGGGTGTATGCACTGAGATTACCTAGCTGTAGCGCCCAATTTGAAATTTGATTTTCTTTATTAATTTTTTCACAGATTTAGTTACAAAATTCAAAAATTTATAACTAGAGCTAGGAATATCCAAATGGGGTGAACCAAATTTTGTTAGATTCATCCTGAAGTGTACTATTTGGTAAAAAATATGAAATCTACTATTTAGGGTATTTTTCTAGGAGAATTAAATTGAGCAACATAAATGCTTTTTAAGTAGTTTCTACCTTGTAAATTGCATAACCTGAGCTAGGAAGGGATAAAATTGTGATTCCAATTTTGCTAGTCTTGTGTTGACATGCTCTAGCTAGGAAAAATATTAAACCTATAGTAAGCATACTTGAAATATGGTCTTCCTATTTAATCCTAATTAATTGCTAGCTTCTAGTGAAATTAATTGGGGTAAAAATACATAACATAAGATCTTACAAATTTTTACACAGTTTTCTCATGCTACTGGGCAAGAACTATTTTTGTCCTACCGTGGATGAGGTGTAAGGCCTAGGTCGGCATCTCTTATTAATCCCTCTCTTATGCTTTTGTGGAAGTATAATCATGAGCTGGCACTATATTTAACCAATGTTGCTGATGTTGGTTTTAAACTTTTAATTTGCTTCTGCTACTATTTTACCTGAATGTGGTTTGTAATAACTTTAATTCATACTCTGATGGATGAACTGTATTTGTGAACTTTTATATAACGTGTGACATGTATATTGAATCATGTACGATCTTGGTTGTATGTTGATGGTTAATCGAGACCCTTCGTGGTACTCGATGGACTACCGGTGTCGATAGAATATCATCGGCAGTCCTCTGAGGGGTATCCTACGAAGGTAGATTGATTGGTAGAGATGTGTGTAATCGAGAACAAGAAGGCAACATGGGCAAAAGAGTTAGATAGGTTTGGGCCATTAGCTCGATGTAATACCCTACTCCTATGGTCTATTGGATTGTATTGACTATGATATGATGTTGCGTGTGATCAGATGCCTTAGGCTAGGCCTAGGATCTATATGGGGATGTCGACTTGGGAACCCCTACCCCTCCTTATATGCTCTAGAGGAGTAGGGTTATAAGAAAAGTATCTTATTTGGTACTATATAATATCTTATTATAGTCTTGCGGTGCACGCCTTGATCTTGTGGGCTGGACCACCTTTGATGGTGCAGCCCATGTCTTGTCTTATGGATACCGAGGGTCATATCCCCCACAGCTAGTCCCCGAGTGCCTTGTATCCTTTGAGCAACATTGTCTTGAACAAGTTCAAGCACTTTGACATGAAGCCGATCAGTTTAACCGGTGATCCGAGAAGTGGAAGTCGAAGCCGACCAGCTTAATTGGTGACCTGGGTGGTGAAAGTTGAAGCCGGCCAGTTTAATTGATGACATGGGCGGTGAAAGTCAATGCCAACCAGTTTAACTGGTTAGAAGACCTCAAACTTAGCCAAGTAAGGCTTGCTAGAAGGATGTAAGGGGCTCAATATCAAATTTGAAAATTCTTCCACTTAGGAGAAGTGTAGCCATTTAGACTCCGTCAATAAGGAGGGTAAATCAAGAAATAAGCACTACATTTACCGCCAGGTGAAGTATAGCCACTTAGTCTCTGAGCTTGCTGGAAGATGAAGAATGAATCTTATAGCAGGGTCAAAGAAAAGAAGTCTAAAAGCTTGCTGACGTCATCTGACATGCGCGTAACAAGACCCCAGGCTTGCTGCCCAAGATCAGCACCCTGATCTGAACAACATGGAGCAACTTGATAGCACACCGATGAGACGTAGCAAGATCCAACCAACAAGGGAGTCCCTAGCATAGCTGGCGATGCTTACACGAAGAATCCAAGCACCGAGGAGTCCCCAGCTTAGCTGGTAATGCTTGCACAAAGAATTCGAGCACCAGGGAGTCCCTGGCTTAGCTAGTGACGCTTGCACAAAGAATTCGAGCACCAAGGAGTCCCTAGCTTAGCTGGTGATGCTTACATAAAGAATCCAAGCACCAAGGAGTCCCCAGCATAGCTGGTGATGAAGCCCATGCGATGAGTAGTCCAACCAACTAGTTGTCGACCAGGAGTGAGCGTCAAGTAGTCCAACTAGTTGGTTGGCGGTGAATCCGACCACCAAGGGAGTCCCCAGCTTAGCTGGAGATGCTTGCACAAAAAATTCAGACACTGAGGAGTCCCCAGCGTAGCTAGAGAGCCCCCAGCGTAGCTGACGATGAAGCGACAAACAATCCAAACACTGAGGAGTCCCTAGCTTAGCTGGTAAGCCCCAAGCATGAGTGACAAACAGTCCAGACGCCAAGGAGTCCCTAGCTTAGTTGGTAAGCTCCCAGCATAGCTGACGATGAAGCACGAGCGATGAACATTTCGGTCAACTGGTCTGCAGCGAAGTGAGCATTGAGTAGAAGCGACCAGCAAATAGTCTAATCAGCTGGTCGGCAATGAAGTCCATGAACCTAGCAGTCCAACCAGTTGTTCGGTGGAGATGTCCGAGCACTAGGTGGTCCAACCACCTAGACGATGATCTTGCGATACAAATATGTAGAACGGGTAGTACATGATGTAAAATATATGAACTCTAGAGAAGAATCAACAATGGTGATGAAATAGCGTATGTAGCTCGGCGATCAGTTGGTGTGAACACTTAGTGTTATTATGAAGATGTATTTATATTTAATATAAACCGCCCGACCAGTTAGTGAGTAGCTGAGTCTCAAGCCCTAGCTAGCCCATTAACCATAATACAGAGCGTGGAGCCTGTGTGCGTGTAGGAAGAACAAAGCATCGCTAAGGAGTCGCTGTTCACCACCCATAACGCAGATGGCAGACGCTCGTGCACGTGTAGGGTGGAGCCAAAGATAGGGCCATCTCTGGGAGCATCCGAGCATCAACATGACTATTTGGGGATTTGCCTTAGACTTAGTTGTATGTCATCTTTAAGATGGTATACATGAAAGAAAATCGTTTGGAGAGCAAACATGGAGAAAATAGCTTGGAGAAACATCATGAAGATATATGAAGGTTGGAGAATATTTAGAAAAATATTAAAGCATGACTAAGCTTTAGACAGAACATCTGGTCGGCGGTGTATGGCATTATCTGGTTGGCGTTGACGAAATTGCGCAGCCCTCAAGCTTTCCGGCCTGTTGCCCCGGCGGTCGTCGCAGTCATCATAGGGCCATTCTTTGCGGCGGTCATCGTTGTGATGCGGCAGGTGGTCAAAGTAAGTAGTTGGTGAAAATGACCTCAGAGGCGGTTCTGAGATCAGATCTGCCATTGCAGGTGTTGGTGTGGTCGGCACAAAATCGATCTGCACTGGCTAGATGAGCTCTCCGTCTCCGTCCGTGTTGATGGTCTAGGAAATTGATCCAACCGTAAAGATCTGGCCAGGCTGGGGGAGGGATGAAGAGCCTACAAAACATACCATCTTGTTCATCATGGAAACAGCACGCACACCCCTACTTGGCATGCCAACTGTCAACAAAATCTCATCGGTAGTCCTCCAAGGAGTATCCCATGAAGGTAGATTGATCGGCAGAGATATGTGTAATCGAGAACAAGAAGGCATCAGGGACACAAGAGTTAGATAGGTTTGGGCCGTCAGCGCGACATAATACCCTACTCCTGTGGTCTGTTGGATTGTATTGACTATGATATGATGTTGCATATGATCAGATGCCTTAGGCTAGGCCTAGGATCTGTATGGGGATGTCGACTAGGGAACCCTTGCCCCTCCTTATATGCTCTGGAGGGGTAGGGTTACAAGGAAAGTATCCTATTTGGTACTATACAATATCTTATTGTAGTCTTGCGGTGCACGCCTTCATCTTATGGGCTGGGCCACCTCTGATGGTGCAGCACATGTCTTGTCTTGTGGATACCGGGGGTCATATCCCCCACAACCGGGTTTATGTGGGCTCAAGTCTAACAGTGCGACTGCTTGTGAGCTGCCATTATACTTGTGCTCTTATAAATTGGTTGGTTTTGCTACAGCTGACATCAGAGAAAGATTCAACGTTAATTGCCATATGTGTATTTAAAACAAAGGTTTTTGTTTTCCAAAACTGGTTTTTAGCAACTTACAACTATATATATAGGTGTTTAAAAATAAATTTTGAATCTAAAGTGTGCTAGTGAACACTTTCCTTTATGCTCAGTTAAGGACTTCAGGTGGATAATTAAGTACCAACTTGGGAGTTTTTATTTTCATCATCCATATGGCGTGCTATTGTAGGGATGCCATTCACTTGAGTGGTAATGTATGGATCAAATCCTCTATGCCCAAGGTCAGATGCCACTCATCATCATAGTGGCATGACCGCAAGATGTGAGCGTGCGGTCTATGGGGAGAGTTAACTTTAATACTGAAGTGTATATATGCCTCATATATATACGGAAGTATTTAATTGTGGGTTAGCTTTGATGCGGCTATATATGCATATTTATATGTATATATAGGACACATTTAGTCTTGGGTAGCTTTGATATAGAAGTATATATATATGGGTATATAAATATATGGAAGTATTTAGCTTGCAACCTAAAGCCCAGATCTACATTCCGCATATATAATTGTGGGGTTGGGCTGAAATAAAATTCTTGTGCAGGTATACTAACAGCAAAACATGTAGCCCGACTAGTTACGTTATATATGAGAGAACATTTGTATGCCACCGTGTATGCCGTTAGAAGTTTTAAATTTTCCTAAGTTTGTGAGGACGTACGTAACATGCATGCATCATGATAAATCATTATTATTACACTTGCATTGTTCCTCCCCTTATGGATTTCTTACTCGGTTATGTAACTCTTATCCATTATGATGTTGTCTCATGAGAGTTGCACCATGTTGTTGGTGCAGATGGCAGCACCAGCTGGAAGTGAGACTTTCCTGCTGATGTTTGGTACCCCTGACCTACTTTGGAGAGTCTTGCATTATGCGGGGTATTATGAACCACCCCTCTATTGCTGGAATGAAGTATACCTGGAGGGACAACCATGGTACGAAGTACAGCTGACCATACCAGCTCATAACCAAGCACCCTTCTGGTAGGAATGGAGGGTAGAATCTGAAGGAAGAACTCCTTGGGAAGCTGCCCAAGTAGTGGTTTTTGAGGTGCTGAGTTAGATATGTCAGCAGTACGGGGATGAGCTTACTGGTAGTGCTGCTGGTACTTTTCCTCAGGTGGATTCATCCACAATAGTTTGGGCATAGCGCAACCACAATGCGTTGATCCGAGACCGAGATGAGCGAGCAGATAGTTCTAGTCCTGCTATGAGTTCAATGTTTACAGTGATGAAGATGTTCTATACTCATCAGGACACCAGAGACTTCTGGTAGGAGTCCTATACCACTTGCATTGATAGGCTCATGAGAGTCGAAGCTGCATAGTGTAAGCTGAGGAAGCGTGTGCGCAAGCACAAAAAGGTAGCAAGTGAGGCTCGGTGGGAAACTGATCAGGCATATATAGCATTGGGAAATCTCCACACCCAAATGGAGCAAGTTGATCAGTAGAGAGATACCGCCCAAGAGGTAAGAGTGGATGATTAGGCAGTGCTAGCAGGACTGCGGGAGTAGCTAGAGGCCGCTCATGCTGAGGCGCTCACAGCTACAGGCCAGTGGATCCAAGCAAACAACCATGCAGCCCTAGCAGAAGCAGCACAAAACAGAGACAAAGCCCTAACCGTGCAGCAGGATCGGGTCAAGAGGGATTTGTGCCAGCGGCTTGCATAGACCTAGAACATGGTGGTTGATCTTTAGCATGAAGTGCATCATCTGAACAACCAACTGCACCCGGTCCTTGATGAGGAAGAAGAAGATCTAGAAATGATGGTCGAAGATGACGGTTGCATGGAAGAAGTGGAGCTAGAGGATGAGGATGATGCTATCTCCAACCTCGACAGTGAGCATGCTAAAGATTAGAGTCGCCTAGTGACTAGTTAAAGTGCTAGATGTATCCCTGTTATTCATGTAATGGACTTGTAGCTCAAAGTTTGGTATTAGTGATTTAACTTTGGTGTAATATTGGCACTTTGCATGTTGTCTCACTATTGATTGAGCTTTGGTGAAATTCTAGTTTCGTTTTACTAGTGGATTATGACATGCATATCAACATGTTACAAGTATGATAAGTGATCTAATTAGTGATGTCATGTTGCAAGAATGGATGATTATGCCTCTATTTTATTGTATGAATTTAAGATTCCCTCCAGTAATTTCAGTTTGGCATGATTACATAATTCATCTGCAATCTCTTGACATTATCCAATAATCACTGATTGTTGTAACTTTGTAGATGACTCACACTTGAGCTGGGGCAGGCACCAGCCAGGGTGGCAACGATGGTGACTTACCACCACCGCCATCACCATCAGTGAATGAATTCTTCGCACAGTTCCTGGGTAATCAGAGAGCCATGGAGGATACACTACGCCTCATTGCGCAGAACACCGCTCACGCCCGTCAGCAACATCAAGGGCCTGAGCCAAATCAATATAGCTCTTTCAAAAATTTCCAAGACACCAAGCCTCCTATCTTCAAAGAGGTTGAAGAACTGCTCCAGGCGGATGAATGGCTTAACACGATAGAGGAGAAGTTCCATGTATTGAGGGTTACTGAGCATTAGGAGGCTGAATATGTGTCCCATCAACTGTAGGGATCGGCAGGGATATGGTGGACCCATTTCCTGTCTTCTCTACCTACAAACGCACAGGTCACATGGGAATAATTCAAGTTTGCCTTTAGGGGACATCACATTCTCCTAGGGCTAATGCGCATGAAAACCACCGAGTTCATGAGGCTTACTCAAGGGACCAAAACCCTTTCCGAGTACATGCATGCCTTCAATAATCTTTCCCAATATGCCCTAGAGTTTGTTAACACAGAAGAGAAGAAAATAGAGAGCTTCAAGAGAGGCCTCGATACCAAGCTAATGAAGACCATGGCCAACTCAAGGTGTACCACATACAACGAGTTCTTCAGTGATGCCTTGACCTAGGAGAACCAGAACAATTTGCACGGAGCAGCGAAGGGCCGCAAAAGAGCAACTAAGGCAGGCACCTCAGGATCTTCCTAGTCTAGAGCTCCAGTGGCAGGCACCTTCGACATTGAAAAGCCTTTCGATGTGTTCTGTGATGCATCGGGAATAGGTTTGGGGTGTGTGCTCATGCAAGAAGGAAGAGTTATTGCCTATGCTTCTCGGCAATTGAGAAAGCATGAAGTCAACTATGCTTTGAAGATATGGAGACATTACTTGTTGGGAAATGTGTGTCACATATATACTGACCACAAAAGTCTCAAATATATCTTCACTCAACCTAAGCTGAACATGAGGCAGCGAAGATGGTTAGAGCTGATCAAGGACTATAATTTAGAAGTGCACTACCATCCAGGAAAAGCCAATGTTGTAGTGGATGCACTTAGTCAGAAATCTCATTGCAACACTTTGGAAGCCTTGCTGGAAGATGGATTTAATTTGCTACATCCTGTGGTGCTACACAATATCACCGTCAGTTGCTCACTCAAGAGCAAAATCATAGAACTACAGAAGACGGATGTAGGTATATTTCACATTAAGAGAAGGATGAAAGAACTAGAAACCAAATATTTTAGGTTGGATGAAAGGGGTGTGCTATGGTTTGAGGACTGACTGGTAGTACCGAAAGACCGTGAGCTTAGAAATCAAATTTTAGATGAAGCTCATTCATCCAAGTTGTCTATCCATCCAGGTAGTAGCAAAATGTATCAAGATTTGAAAACCCGTTTTTGGTGGACCAAGATAAAGAAAGAGATCGCCGCCTATGTCGCTAGGTGTGATAATTGCAGTAGAGTCAAGGCCATTCATTTGAAATCTACTGGATTACTTTAGTCATTGCCTATTCCTAGCTAGAAATGGGAGGAAATAAGTATGGACTTTATTATAGGCCTCCCGCTGACACAACAAGGTCACGATTCTATATGGGTCATTATAGATCGCATCACCAAGTCAGCACATTTTGTACTAGTTAACACAACGTATTACGCTGGGAAGTACGCTGAGTTGTATGTTTCCCAGATCATGAGACTACATGGAGTACCAAGGACCATAATCTTAGATCGGGGACCATAGTTTATAGCTCATTTTTTGGAACACTTGCACCAGGCCTTGGGAACTAAACTAATCAGAAGTTCAACATATCATCTACAAACTTTAGGACAGACCGAGCGAGTGAATCAAATTTTAGAAGACATGTTGAGAGCTTGTGTTATATCTTCCAAGGGTTCATGGGAGAAATAGCTACCTTTAGCTGAGTTCTCCTATAACAATAGATATCAAGAGAGCATCAAGATGGCTCCTTTTGAGGCCTTGTACGGTCGGAAATGTAGAACTCCCTTGAATTGGATTGAGCCTAGAGAAAGAAGATATTATGTCATTGACTTTGTCACTGAAGCTGAAGAGCAGGTACGCATTATCCAACGGCATATGAGAGCAGCTCAGTATAGACAAAAGAGTTATATTGATAAAAGAAGAAGACCACTAACTTTTGAAGTAGGAGATTATGTGTACTTAAAAGTTTTGCCCATGAAGGGAGTGTAGAGATTTGGAGTAAAAAGGAAGCTTGCACCTAGATATGTAGGCCCGTACCATATTATTGAATGGAAGGGAGAGGTTGCCTACAAGTTACAACTTCCTCCTGAGATGAGTGCAATATTCGATGTCTTCCATGTTTCTTAGTTGAAAAGATGTCTTCGCATACCTGAGGAAGCCATTGCACCCACCAACATTAAACTCCAATCGAATTTGACCAATGAAGAGAAACCAATCCAAGTGCTATAAGAAAGGGAAAGAGTAACCCAGAGTAAGGTCATTAAGTTCTACAAGGTGGTGTAGAATAACCACAATGAATAAGATGCCACGTGGGAACGGGAGGATTATTTATGTAAGGTTTATCCCGCCTTTTATGAGGAATGGTAGGTCTTTCAAATCTTGGGACAAGATTCCTATAAGGGGGAGGGGCTGTAACACCCTAGTGTTAAGCATTGCATTTGGCATTTGCATTTCATGAGCACAAGCATCATCCAAGCATTCATGAGCATGAGCATATGAAGTTTCATTTCATTTACCTTCTCTTTATCACATGTGATGTTGCTTATATATTTACATATGCTTGTAATCATGTATGACCAATGTATGAAATGGTTGTGAGGTCATGAAAACACCTTAGACACATCTAGGATGGTAATTGGAACAATGTTTATATTCATGACATAGACCAAATTTGCTTCTAAGTGTTGGTTTCATTTGAAATGCCATTTTCATGATACTAGTTTGACCAAAGTTGAACAGTAGATTAGAGTGTTTGCATGGCTATGTGACCTAAATAAAAGTTGTAGTTCACATCATGGGTAACAAACTTTATTTAAGGGTCATGAGCTAATTCAGTGTCTAAGATGGTCAAATAGAGCTCACAAATATCAACAAAATGCTGTTTTCAAAACTTGAAATTTCGCAATCTTGAAGCTATTTTTAGTTTCAATGTGCCTCACTTGGGAGCTTTGTCCCTGGCTAACCATTGAGAATTAGATGATGGTTCCTAAAGCAAAGTTGGAGATCTCACATAGCTCTACAACTTTCACTAATACCAATTTTGCTAACTCGAACTAGATTAGGAGATATAGAGGAATGAAATAGCGCTGTCAGTCAATTGAATCGGCACTTAGCCGATTTGAATCGGCTAGCCATCGTGGCCGACCGAGCCAAGCCGCGCGCGCCATGTGGAGGTAGCACATCGGCGTCGGCCCGGCTGGTCGGGTAAGCAGGGGAGAAATGGGAGGCGAAGCCACCACGCTCACTCACTCTCGCCTTCTCTCTGCCTCTCCTTCACCCGCCAGAGCAAGCTGAGCGCCATGCCATTGCCGTCGACCTTCGCCGAGCTCACACACACCACCACCGCTTCATTATGTGATTGCTCATGCACACCGCTCAGCGATCACCTCCTCTACCTCGCTGACCACCCATTGCCTTAGCTTGAGCCAAGGTAAAGGCCTACGGGCCGTTGCCGTCGCCGCCATGGCCATGGAGCACCGCTGAGCTTTGAGCTACCATGGCTAGCCCTATCCACCGCTCCTCCAATCTCTCTCTCTTGATTCATCTTTGTCGTAGGTCCTAGAAGCCATAGCAGTAGCGCGTTAAGCCGCTACCACATCGCTAGTGCCAGAACACGAGCCACACCGCCATGAGCCGAGAGCACCGCCGCCATGCACGCCGCCATGGTTGTACATGCCTAGTTCTCTTCCTCGCGCGCTTCTAGATGTTAGGGTTAGGTTAGAGCTAGGTCTAGCTCGAGATAAGAGGCTAAGGCCAATGCTGGCCTCATTGGAGTGGAATGCCGCCGTGCCACCATTGTGCTCGCACTGCTGTGCCACCATGCACGCGACCAAGCTTTGCCGCCGCTCCACCCTGACCTAATCCATGCCGTAGAGCTTCGCTAGGGTTTGTAGATGCCGTAGCTGCGCTCGCCTAGCCATGCCATCGCTGGGGATGGCTGGAGCACCACTGCGCGCTGCCACCATGCTCATCGGCGATCTAGCTCTGGTGATCCTTTGAGCAAACCAAGGGTACTTGTAGGTGTGGAATAGGATGGGGAACATGTTGGTGCCGACCTCATCGCTGGTGACCTCGCAGTCGGCGAGTTCTCGCCGGTCAAAGCCGGCCCCTGCCTCTGTCTCTCTAACTTGTGGGGTCAGTTGACCCATGGGGCCTAGTCATCAGTCATAGCGGGGTGTATACACCGGGTGCACCTAGCTGTAGCGCCCGATTTAAAATTTGATTTTCTTTATTAATTTTTTCACAGATTTAGTTACAAACTTCAAAAATTTATAACTAGAGCAAGGAATATCCAAATGGGGTGAACCAAATTTTGTTGGATTCATATTGAAGTGTGCTATTTGATAAAAAATATGAAATCTACTATTTATTGTATTTTTCTGAGAGAATTAAATTGAGCAAGATAAATGCTTTTAAAGTAGTTTTTATCTTGTAAATTGCATAACTTGAGCTAGGAAGGTGATAAAATTGTGATTTGAATTTTGGTGGTATTGTGTTGACATGCTCTAGCTAGGAAAAATATTAACCTATAGTAAGCATACTTAAAATATGGTCTTCCTATTTAATCATTATTAATTGCTAGGTTCTAGTGAAATTAATTGGGGTAGAAATACATAACATAAAATTATACAAATTTTTACAAAGTATTCTCATGCTACGAGTAAAGTAAAAAAATATTAAATCTGTTGCTCGACACTTTTCACTATGCTAAACTATTTTTGCTAAAATAAGCATATGTAACTTGTCATTTTTGTAGAGGTTGCTATACTTGTCCAAATGGAATGAAATTTGTACAATAGACTATTAGGGTCATGAGCAGACTACTGTAATTTTGTCAAAATTTATTGAATGTTGGAAATATTTACTTTGTAAATCATCTTATTATCTAAGGAAATTAATAAGTGAATGTAAATAAATTAGTTATGTTTAACCATGATGTTTTCTATGGTGCTTGTGATGCATATGATCTGTTGATGTTATTTGTTAGGCTTAAAAGTAATTTGTTGTATGCAACTAGTTAATTATTGCTTTATAATTCAACTAGATGGCTGCATGTATAGTTTCTGTTGTGGTGATAATTTCATGACGATAATGATCCTTGCTATAAAACTTGTTAATAAAAAAGTTGTATATAACTTACTTATCTACCTTGTGTTCAATTTTTGTAGTTATAGGTCTTATGGTTTAAGAATTATAGCTGTTAGAAGTCTGCTGTCAGAAATACTTGCTCTCTGGCTAGATCTGAAAGATTGAATTGTTTGACCCAGACAACTGCTGAATCTTATTAAGATGATTAAAAGAAAGTTGTATGTAATTTTATAAGCTTTCCAGAAAGTCAACAACCATATTATTTTGATGTGCATAACTCAAGTTATGGTCAAAACAAGTGGTTGTTGTCTTGTAGTCCAGAAAATGATTTACATAAGTGTTTGTTTAAGTTACTAGAGAAGAGATATGCACATATTCAGTAAAAAGCAAATGTAACTTGTTATCATCTTAATGCAATGCTGCTAAGAGCACTTATGAGGATGCATTTCATCACACCATATCATATCATATCATACATATCATTATATATGCATCCATGATATTTTATTTCATGCTCATGCATATAGGATCATCTAAAGGGATAACTCTTTTGGAGTTCAACGAAGAAGAAGAGGAGGAATAGTAGCAAACACCTCAGGCCATAGCTTTAGAAGAAGAGGAGCAAACTCTTGAGGACCTCCCTAAGTGCCTGGATCATAGGCCAACCTCTTTCCTCAAAGGCAAGCCCCGGAGCATTCTAAGTCTCCTATGTTTTACAAAATATCACTTGAGTCCTTTATGTTTGATGCATTAGGTTATAAGAGTTAAATTGGAAACACTTGATGTATAGAACTACCTTGTCTAGATAAATATACCTTTAACCTTGTGTAGGTCCAGGATCGAATATATGCTTAGCCATGCTTAGACCAGTAGAAGTCGGGTGATTTCCTATCACCTACAAGATATAGGTGGATATCAGAGCATGGTTAGCTATATTTGCTATCGTGGAAAAGAACCATAGGGTAATGTAACTGGAGGTCAGACAGAGTCTATGCGTAGGTTGGCTCATGTGATTCCGTCTATGCCGATTAAGGACCGTACCGTTGTTGGAACTTCTATTGAGATTGAACGCATGCCTCTCACTTAGCTGGCCGGATAACTCATTCCGACTGTGAAGCCGAGTAGCTAAACTCAGGCTGGGCCCTATTCTATAAAAGTGTGCACTCAGGATGGTAGTAAGGATGTGTGGGGAGCCAGACGTGAGCCCAAGGGCAAGCCGGGCCTGAACATCCTTGCAGCTGGTTGTCCCTAATTGTATGGCGCTAGGCGAACCCACGAAATGTGGACCTGAGTTGTACCAAAGGTGACCTAAGGTGACCATTGATCTGGTCTGCCTGGGTTTATGTTAGAAATAAATTCCTAGCTAGTTGAAATTGATTCGAATCGCTGTCTCTCCCGGACAGTGAGAAACATGGCTAGCTCCAGCATCGTAGTAACTGTATTATGGAATGATGGTTATAATGAACATGAAATTATTATACCGGCTATGGTTACTATTGTATGCTACTAAATGATATACCACATGTTTGGTATAGGTTAGTTGCTAATCTAGAGATGAATAGCTATAATTACCTTGATGACCGAATTATGAATGTACAACTGAATTAGTCGCTTTTTATGCAAAATGTTGTTAAGCTAGCTTCACTTATAAAGCCTTGCATGATCCTTGGAGTCATGTTATTTTTTGTTTATGATGGGTAAGTCTAGCTGAGTACCTTCTCATACTTAGGGTTTTATTCCCATTGTTGTAGATGGTACAATTTATCATGGCTATTGCAAGAACTGCTTCGGTCCCACCGTGGACGAGGAGTAAGCCCTGGGCAGACATCTCTTATTAATCCCTCTCTTATGTTTTTGTAGAAGTGTGATCGTGAGCTGGCACTATATTTAAACAATATTGCAGATGTTGGTTTCAAACTTTTAATTTGCTTCCGCTACTATTTTACCTAAACATGGTTTGTAATAACTTTAATTCGTACTCTGATGGATGAACTATATTTGTGAACATTATGTAACATGTGACATGTATGTTGAATCATGTACGATCTTGGTTGTATGTTGATGGTTAATCGAGACCCTTCGTGGTACTTGACGGACTACCTAGTTTATGTGGGCTCAAGTATGACAATGCGACAGCTTGCGGGCTGCCATTGTACTTGTGCTCTTATAAATTGGTTGGTTCTACTACACTACAGGCCGCCCGGTGCTTGGGGCCCACTGTCAGCCTCCACGTCGCAATATCGGTTCTCCACTGCCTTCTAGGTTGCATCTACGCCATCCTTTAAGTCGGTTTAATCCAAGGGCTCACGTTGGATGCTCCGGGCTATATATACCAGCCTCTGCCACCCCCAGGCATAACCCCAGTCATCAAGTCATTTGAGAAGGCAGAAACCCTAATCATCCTCAGAGCTTCACCATATTCTAGGGCAGAGCTAGTTAGGCTAGGTCTAGAGGGAGGCAAGCGGGCTTCTCTTGGATTCCTGATTGTGTCAAGAGCGTGGTTCGGTATAATCTTTGTACCCCTCTCTCTTTTGTGCCTCCATTACTTTTATATGCTAGTTAGAATCGTTATGACAATATTAGTATTCATCTTATTCATATTCTTCGATACAATGTTCATCGTCTACTTTGATTATTTGCTTAGTATAGTTAGATTATCATCATGTTCATGCATAAGTTTGTATAGCGCTCACTCTAAGGTACCATGGGTGAGTGGTCAACATTGTATAAGCGTGGTGCTTATATGTTGTTTACCTATGGATACACCCTATATTGTGGGTCACATGGTAGATCACGGATGTGACACTCCTATTGAGTCCTTTGTAGTCCACTCCCCAAATATCCCTTATGTGTAGATATGATGATGATCTTAGCAATGATTACTAGGTAATTGCACTAATCAATGTATGCTTTGACTTATAATTAAGAATGACTTATGAATTATTCCTCTAATATTCTACCTGACCATGCTAATGCCATAGAAAGAAGTACTCTGAGTGATTTATTATTGATCAATACTTATCATATATCTTATCATATGACTTATCCCTGTTATGAGTAGAGTATTGGTTATACTTTATTTCTCCTTCAATAGTATAAGTTTTCAATACATGTCCATGCCAGACCTTCCCTGTGGTAAAAATATAAATAACGATACCTAGAATACTCTCGGGTAAAATGCTACAATGGTATATTATCTGTGCGCTTGTAGATCCTTTTTATTCATATATTTATTCTTCCTAGTCACATAATTAATAAAGAACTGCTTAGTATTATTCTAGTAGTAATGCTATGTAGTACCAACAAGCATTCCTTGTGTTGTTACTAGGGGCTAGATTTAAAACTCTATTCTTAGTAGTGACACTAAGAAATGTCAACAAGCATCTCTGGCATCATCACTAGGAATGAGAACCTAGTAAAGTAATGTTAAGAGATATAAGTTTATAATAGGTGACTACTAACAAGTGACAAGTTAATAAATACCAACAATACCCAATATTCGCAAGCTTATTTACACATGCTAGGAT
The DNA here is from genome assembly GCF_019320115.1 of Miscanthus floridulus. Lineage (NCBI taxonomy): Eukaryota > Viridiplantae > Streptophyta > Magnoliopsida > Poales > Poaceae > Miscanthus > Miscanthus floridulus. The sequence continues at coordinate 97,712,880 of NC_089593.1, forward strand.
AGTATATTTTTGTGCAACAGCCTTATCAGGTGCCTTTACTCTCACCTCCGAGATTTGTACAACACCTCTACCCCTCCTAGCAGCGATGGAAAAGCCAACTCGACATTGGATGAATCGACCATTATCTACCTCAAAGCTCTCAACATCCACAACCTCAACCCCAAAATTCGAGAGTGTCTCTTTAAGCCAAATGATTGAGTCAATTACCTACGGTACATTTAAGAAACACATATACATATTAGAACAATATATTGTGTACAAGCGTAATTAAAACGTATTGATTTATTGAAAACATATATCGTTGCTTACTTTGCTAGGATGATTGAATGGAACATTCAGCAACACTGGATCGAATCCATGAGTAATTGTATAGCCCCAACCTGGGACAATCAGTTCAGGGAGACGTCTAGCCATCTCTTGTCACCAAAGTTAATATGTCAAAATTCGTATCACTCGAGTTAATATATAAATTCATACACCAAAATTCATATATATCATTGATGTCAAAATTTTTCGTATACCAAAATATCAGGCACTAAAGTACATATATCAAAATTCACATCTATAAACCCTATATATCAAAATTCATATAACTGGACCCTATATATACACACAATGCATGCATATCATATATATACAATATATAACACTAAAGTCAATATATCAAAATTCATATATATCACTGAAGTCAATTTCTTTCATATACCAAATGCATATCATATATATACAGTATATCACACTAAAGTCAATATATTAAAATAAATATCACCAAAGTGAGTATCTTTCCACACACACACACACACACACACACACATATATATATATATATATATATCAAATTGTATCAAAATAAATCATAAAGAAAATACTAATCAGATTGAATAGAAATAGTTAGGCAATTAGCTTAAGTTAGGGTGAGTGCTCGGTTTCACACAGCATGAAGGGATGGGAAGGGTTTGCAATACGAGTATTGCCACTTGGTGGTAGTCAAGGACGAGGACGAGGCTAGCCGGAGACAAGGATGAGGGCGTACTAGGGAGGGAGACGAGGACGAGGTCGGCCAGAGATGAGGATGAGGGCGCTGCATGCATGCGCTAGGGAGATGAGGACGAGGGCGAGGCTGGCCACAATCGAAAGTGAGGACGAGGATGAGGGCAAGGCTGGCCTACCACTAGAGGACGAGGATGAGAGCGTTGCCATCACGGGCACCAGGGAGTCAAGGATGAGGCCCCACCACGTGAGCCAAAGACGAGGGCGAGCCACATGCGTCGGAGCCGAGGATGAGGGCAAGGCCGGCCGGCCGCTGAAGGACGAGGACGAGGGCGCCGCTGTGTGCACCGAGGAGACAAGGATGAGGTCCCGCCGTGCGAGCCAAAGAAGAGGGCAAGCCACGCGCACTCGAGCCGAGGGACGAGGGTGAGGCCGGAGCCGAAGAAGAAGGCACGGTTAGACGGGCGCATAGCAGGGGTGGCGGTGTGGTAGAGTGGCGGATCCAATGCTTGAAAGAAGAAAGAAGAAGAGAAGACACAAGTATATGTAGAGTCGGTACCCTTGAGTCCCGGGATAGGCCAACAACCGGGACTAAAAGGCCTTTAGTCCCGGTTGGTTGCCCAACTAAGAACAAAAGGTTTTGACCTTTAGTCCGATTGGGCCATCAATCTGGACTAAAGGTCTTTTTGCCCCGGTTGTTGGCCCAACCCAGCACTAAAATCAAATTTTGGCGCACGGCGAAACTACTGCCTACACGTCAGTTTCATTTCCCGCCCATGCAACAGTTTTTTACATTTCCTTTAACATAAATAGGCTAAAAATTGGAAATTGCATAGTAAAAAAATATAGCTCAAATGAAAAAGTTATCAACTACAAAGTTGCATAACTTTTCAAGATATACAACTTTCGTTCTGGTCATTTCTCCATTTGAGGACATTTTAAAAATTCAAAATTCAAATTTGAGAAATTCATACAGAATTTTTTTTTGAGAAAATGATTTCAAATCAAAAGGTTGTCAACTACAAAGTTGTAAAACTTTTTGAGATCTAAAACTTTTATTTTCGATATTTCTCCATCCGACAAAGTGGTAGTAAACATTGTTTATATTTTACATAGCTCCCATATAGTCATAAACTATATGAGAGATATGTAAATTTTGAACAATGTTTACTACCACTTTGTTGAATGAAGAAATGATTAAAATGAAAGTTGTAGATCCTGATTAGTTCTACAACTTTTATGTTGATGAATTTCCCAGCTGAATTCATTTACTGCTTCAAAATATTGTTTGAAGTTGCCATTTTTTAGAATCAAATTTTGAATTGATAAAACAAATTCACATGAAAACATGACCAAAATGAAAACTACAAGAACACAATAAATTTATATAGCATGATTTTAGAAAATTTTAGAAAAAAAATCATCAAATTTGAAGTTTGTATGACGAAGAAAGACTAGTTACAAGTTTTAGCCAGAGATTAAAAAGAGAAATCAAACTTCTTTAAAAATTTAATTTCAAACAGAATTTCAAAATAGTAGATGGCTTCAAATGAAAAAGTTGTCAACTACAAAGTTGTTTAACGTTTCGAGATCTATAACTTTTATTTTGGACATTTCTCCATCTAAGATCGTTTATGAGACATCATGCGACATCAAAAACAATATTAAAGATCTTAGAGATCTTTAAAATAAATATTTGAGGTACATATACGATAACAAAGATCTAACAATAAAATTACATGTACGATAACAAAGACTTTTCTTTGAGTAGGTCAATGTTACAATCAAAGTATACCAACACATTATAAAATAACCACCACAAAAACATTCTTCTAGCCCCAAAATAGGGTCAAATAGGTGCCAGAGCATGCCAGAGGTGGATGACGAACTATGCCTATTTAGAGACGAAGGGGGCGGTTGTGCGAGCTCCGATGAACCCATGCCTCACAGAAGACAGTACATTCATGCCTTGGATGGATCCATCAACCTACGGATAGTCCATTCATGCCTTGCATAGATAGACAATCCGCAGACAGTCTAGAGCACACCGCATTTGATGGATCCATCAACGTAGAAGACAACCCATGCAACAATTACGTTGCACGGGCGTCACACCTACCTTCTCCAGGCTTCGGCGTTGCTCCATCTTCAAAAACATTCTTCTAGTACTTCTTGTGTGCATCATTGCTAACTGCGTGTAATAAAGTTGTATATGGAGGGCTTTCTCCCACAGAGAGGCCATATATGTGGATAGAAAATTGGGCAAACAACAACAGATGAATTGGGCACAACACAACACTACATGTCATTGTGGGAGATTAATGACGCCTGAAGTGGCTGGTTTATAAGTGTGAGCAGCGGCGGTGATAGTTGGGATGAGTGGTGATCGCCCGCTGTGGTAGGTGGGAGTAGTGGGGGACTTTTAGTCTCGGTTTATAACTACAACCGGGATTAAAAGGTACTTAATCCCGGTTGGTAGTACCCTTTAATTTTTTTGTTTTTATTTCTCTGTTTCTTTATTTGCATATGCATTTCAATCCTACACAAGTTAAATTTCAATCCATACAAACATAGTTATGATGTCCATACAAATAAACCTAATGAAACATAATTAACTTGCATACAAACATAATTAAAATATCCATACAAATAAACCTAATTAAAGTACATATCCGTTCCAATAAACCTAATTAAATATAACAATATGAATAAACCTAATTAACACATGAACCTTACAAAAACCGGCCACAGCTCTAGCCTGTCTCCACTACCAGAAGTGTTAGTCTCGGATTGTGTAACCACGGTCATTGTCTATGTAATGCAAGGCCTACACTAAAACACTCTCCATTAACTCACAACGCCAAAGACATGGTATGCCATAGATGTAGCCTACTGACGGACTATAGGTGGCCTGGTTTTGCCTAAATCTCACACAACACTCGATACCGGCTGTCGTCCTCTGGCCCATCGCTTCCACGAAGTCCCAGGCGTCGTGAGAATGGGCTGCAAGCCACATGTAGCATAGGTGAAATCATAGAGGAAAATCTGCAAGCGGACAAACAAAAAATATCAGGAAGCGCTCATATAATAATAAGAATAAGTAAACAATACTCTCATATCATACACGACGTACCACATCCATTTGGTTGAATGTCGCATGCCTCTCGCTTACTCGCGGCATATCCAGACTATGCTGACGTAAAGCTTCTATGTTTAAGGACGAGAAATCAGGCACACGGTAGCCAATTCGCTCAATTGCCTGCAAAGAAAGCAGCACGACATCGATCTGGGCGCCTATCTTGGTCGACGACCGTCGTCCAGTCTGCATGATGTCCTTGTGCACCTCATTATTGTAGGGATGTCGAAGACAAGATTGCACGTCCATAACTCGCCTCCTTCATCATTCACGACCACACTTGTCGTCGTCTCAAAGATGTCCCACACCTCGAGCAGCCATAGTACTGATTCCAGCCACTTAAGACCGGTTTTATAGTCTGTGACATATGCAACAATCATGTTATGAATGAATGTATATATGCAAAAATTATATTAATACGCAAAACTTAAAATATTCCATACTATTGATGGGTCTAGGTGACGCGGAATGACTCTATCTGGCGATGGCGCGAATGGAAGATCGCCAAGGTGGAAACCTGGTTTCTGTGGCTGGGGAAGTCCGCCGCCGTTCATCGTAACTAAAAAAATTAAAAAAAACATCCCAATAAATATAGAACCCCCATATAAATATACCATGCAACAAACATATAAAATATATATGCCAAGTAAACTTAAACATTTTGCACATAATTTTTTTTAACAGTTATTAACTCTCATCAAGAAATAATGTTGCTAACAAAGATCTAGAAAACTATAAATGTTTATTAAGGTTATGCAGAAATGATGTATAAATAAAAATAAAATCCACCATTATTATTCCTAACTAAAAACCAGATATTTCTATGCTTATTACTAAACCATGAAATGATCTACATTATTAGAAGTGAAAGATTAGAAGATGAAGTTGCTAACCTTTAGAATATTGAAGAGATGAAGCCGGCGGCTGAGAGCAAGAACTTGCTCCCCCAAGCAAGAACACGGATGAACACACGCGCACAAGCAAAGACCAAAAATTTGACCTGTGTCTCGGGCTAGGGGATAATGGAAGCGAGTATATATAGGTGGGGACCTTTAGTCCCGGTTGATGGAGCCTACCGGGACTAAAGGATCAACCTCTAATCCCGGTTGGAGTCAAAACCGGGATAAATGGCCAGTGGGACCTTTGGTCCCGGTTCAACCAGGATTAAAAGGAAACCTTTAGTCCCGGTTTGTACCACAGACCGGGACTAAAGGTCACGGCTGTAAAAGCCTGCTGCACTATCCATTGGACAGAGGATTCTAGTCCCGGTTGGTAGTTCCAACCGAGACTAAATCTTCTATTACTTCCGGGCCAAATTTTGACCCGGACTAAAGCAAAAAATCGAAAGTCTGTTCTCTACTAGTGGTCTCTTCTCATTTGAATTTTTCTGACCAATTCAAGAACACCACGTGATCTTCTCCAAGGCCAACAAGTTTAGGGATAGGATTAGAAGTTCAGGGGCTTACTTGAATCCGACAAGCTTAGAAGAATTGCTAGGGAAAAGGCCAGCCCGACGATGTTGGTGGGTGCAAGTACGGCGTGGGGCAGGCGACGATGGCAAGGCTGGCCACACAGTGAGGTTAAGATGGTTAGGCAGGACAAGGGTGGAGGCGTGACCAAGATAGCCCAACCTCCTCTCCCAAGATAGCATGGTTGCTTATGTGGTGGGCCGGGTTGCCGCTGTAGCCTGGCAGGAGGCGGTGGCGACAAGGGAGCTTAGCCGGAGATGAAGAAGGCAGCGGGGAGAAGGCACATCCAATGGATTTTAGGACCGGGCCACGGTGGAGGACGCTGGGGCGAGCGGCTTGTCAAGGTCGGGGTCATGTGCAGGCGCGTGAAGGAAGAAGGGAAAATGATAAGGTAGAGAGATATTGTATATGGACCCTCAATTTTTATCTAAGGGTCAAACAAATTATGGGATGACTGTCCTTGGACTACTCATTTGAGCGGTTGTTGGGCTCTCTTTTTTATTTGTTTTTCTTGTGGCGATCGTACAGGCCCTTTAGTTTCTTATTTCTTAGTTGTTTTTTCCACTGTGTTTTCTCCAGGTGAATTTGGAACAATGGCTAAGTTGTTTTTCTAGACGCTAAGTCGCTTGTTTTTTTCACTGTACCTTGCAATATAATTGCAGAAAATCTCTTGCTGCACATTCGGGAAAAAAAACTTATGTTCAAAACGGTTGTGAAAATTTGGCTATGCACAATTGGGAGGCCTGAACTACTTTCATTTCATCGGGACGGATGTCATGCTGGACTGAGTGGTGCCGGTGCCGCCTGTCGTAACCGAAGACGTGTAGTAGAAAGCATCAGGCGGCGGCATGTAGGTCGCCACCGGCATCCTCGCCGGCAGGCTTGGCAGAGGCGCCTCCACCCGCAGCACGTTGACAGCCTGCCTGATGGACGGTCGCAGGCTCCGGTCAGGGTGCGCGCACCAGAGCCCGACGAGCATCACCGTCTCCACCTCCCGGGCGTCAAACTCACCCTTCAGCCGCGCGTCGGCGACGTCGAGGATGGCTCCCCTGCCGTAGTACTCCCACACCCACTCCACAATGTGGACCACGCCCTCGCCTTCTTCCCCACGGCGAGCCGCCGCCACCACCATGGGCCGCCGGCCGCAGGCGATCTCGAGAAGCACAACGCCAAAGCTGTAGACGTCCGACTCGGCGTCGGCCCTCCCGGTGATGACACACTCGGGGTCCATGTAGCCCATCGTGCCCGCGACCACCGTCGTGTGCGAGCCGCGGTCGTGGTCGACGAGCCTGGCGAGGCCGAAGTCGCCGAGCCTGGCGTGGAAGGACGCGTCCAGCATCACGTTGCTGGGCTTGATGTCCCTGTGCACCACGCACTGCTCCCACTCCTCGTGCAGGTAGAGCAGCGCCGACCCTAGCCCCAGAACGACGTCGTGCCGGCGCGGCCATGGCAGCAGCGTGTCGTCGGCGTCGTCGCTGCCACTACTGTAGAGATGCTTGTCGAGGCTTCCGTTGGGCATGAGCTCATACACGAGGAGGAGGTCGCCGCCGCCGCGGCACCAGCCGACGAGCTGCACCAGGTTGCGGTGTCTCAGCCGGCTGATGATCCTCACCTCCGTGGCGTACTCTTTCCTCCCCTGCTTTGAGCCCTTGGACACTCTCTTGATGGCGACGTGAAGGTTCATCTCCTTCAAGAATCCTCTGTACACCAATCCAAATCCTCCTTCCCCGAGCTTCCTGTCATCGGCAAAGTTGCCGGTGGCAATGGCGAGCTCGCCGTAGCGAAACCGCTTCGGCCCTGTCCCTTTCTCGAACTCGTCTTCCATCTCCGGCTCGTCATCATCAAAGAAATCACACTGTTCCCGCTCTTGCTCCCTCGCTTCCTCACTAAATCTATCCTTTTCCCGCCGTCGCCGGATAAGGAGAAACGCGAACAAGCCCAGGGTGACCAGGACGGAGACCAAACTGACGGACATGCCGACCGCGACGACCCCTGTCTTGGACGAAGACGGAGGCTTTGCGGGGGAAAAAGGCCCTGGAACTGCCTGTGGTGACGGCGGGTGAGCCGGACCTGTACCAGGAACCGCCTGAGACGGCGGCGGCGCCGGCTCCGGTGGCAGAGTGACGTCGAACGCGCCCACCTGGTACCGCAGGTAGCAGCTGTACCCCCTGAGGGCACCGGAGATGTTGTCGGGGAACAGGCTCCACAGCCTGTTGGCGAAGCTCGAGATACACCTGTTGCACTCGCTGGCGTTGAGGTCCCTGGTGCACTGCGCCAGGCCGTACATCCGGCCCTTCTGCGGCCCCGAGTACGGCGTGCTGTCGTTGGAGATCCGCAGCGGCGAGGTTTCCATGCCGCCGAGGAGCTTGCACATCAGGGGCACCCAGGCCGCGCGCACCGCGTCCGTGGTGTTAGGCATGGCGATGGAGACCGGAGGCTCGTAGTCGAGGTCCGCGGCGTCGGGGATCGGCGCCGCCGAGTACCGGAGCACGCACGTGTCGTACACCGCGTTCACGCTCCGGCTGCCCGGGCACGCCGCCGTGATCCCGGCCGGCGCCCTGGAGAGGCAGTCCAGGCACTCGGACGCGTCGCTGTCCGCGAAGCACATGATGAGGCCGAACACCGCGTCGGTCCCCGCCCCGACGTTGCCCTTGTAGAACCCGCCGTTGTCGCCGGCCGCCGCGGGGAGCGCGGCCAGGAACTGGTCCAGGTTCTTCTTGTATTGGCTGCCGCCCGTGTAGTTGCCCGTAGTCGAGCAGGATGCATAAGCCGGCTCCATGGTGCTGTTGTCCTGCCCTGATGCCGCAACGACGAGGAAGACAAAGGTGGCGAGGAGGAGGAGAAGGCAGGAATCCATGGCCGGGGACGCCCTTGACCTCTGTTGCTTGTCACCCTCTTTCCTCCTCGTGCATGACAAAAGGACTCGATCGTGCATGACAAGAGGAAGACAGAGGTGGTGAGACGAAGAAGGAGAAGGCAGGAAGCCATGGCCGGGGACGCCTCTTTTCTCCTCGTTAGTTGTTCATTTCGTGCATGACAAAAGGACTCGGCATCTCTGTCTACTGTCTCCTCGTTAAAGCAGGTGCGTAGAAATCTAGAGCGCAAACAAGTACTCTTTCACAGAGTACCCTGGCAATGGACTGGAACAACAATGAGCTTCTTGCAGGGTTCGGGATCCGTTTGGAAGTTTCATAAGGGTGGTTAGAAAGGTCCGTAAGCTAACGGAGAAGTGTACTAGTCTTTGTTAGAAATTTAGGCAACTTCAGTACCGAAAAATTTTTGTTCACCGAAATTTTTTTAGACTAGCACATGAAGTATTCTTTTTCTAGAAAAATTTAGATCTAAACAAATATTAGCATGATTTATGACTCAGCACCTATTGAATAGAAGAATATGCAATATAAATAATAAAAAAAATATGAGTCAAGAGTTATATAGCACATGTAGTATATTACAAAATTTTGGATTTTTCTTTAGGCCACCACCGAAATTCGTGAAATTTCGGCAAAATTTCGCCGAATTTTGAACCATGTTTGTGTCATTAGAAATGTGCACGTGTGATCTAACCGTAATGCACATATACATGATACTGATCATCATGATCTTAATCGCTGAAAAAAGAGGACGAGATGCAACATACCCAGCGGCACCAGAGTCGACGCTAGTTGACATATCAGTTGTTTGTGTACTTGTCCGGCTCGATGCCGTGCAGTAGCTTTGCAATGCCGATCACTAGCGCCGGGATATTCGGAAGAAGTCATGGATGGTCGATCGAGCAGTCGTGTCGTTGCTCCCAAAAAACCTGATGGCCACTCTTCACCCGAGCAGATGAGCGCAGAGACGAAATGGTTTCGGAGGCTTGCTCTCTCTATTCCTGTGCATGCAAGAACCAGGACGCGAGCAACACAACAGAAGTGAAGTAGTGTTTTTGGTTGTCTCTTATCGCTTGCGAACAAGAGAAGCAATCCCCTTTTTATGTAGCAACTAACGTAACGAAGATGAAGAACCACACACATGAAGAGATAACGGTCATCATAGTGCGTCCTTATTACTTACTTACGAAACTAACAAATCAATTGTATGTTACTAGTAACGGAAACCATTAAGACATCACGACCCACTAGCATATAATGGTAATCATGCACTTTATGCTCATCAAACCGTCAGTTACACTGCATAAAGGACCCATGCATATTACACATAGCATTAACTATAGTCTTGGAATTATTCTTTGATTTAATTATTGAATAAAAAAAGACTTGTCCAATTAAATCCAACAATCCCATCAAATTCTAAGACAGAGAAATGCTCTCAATTCTACTGATGTTTGATATACCAGTTTTTAAATGGAGACTATTAAGTTGAACATACATTTAGAACAGACGTTATACTTCTTCACAACTGAACAATGGACTATGCCTTGAATTGACAATTTTGTGCGATATAAGTTTCACCAAAGTACTTTATTGGTACAAGGCTTCCTAAAGCATCCCCTCTGGTTGAAGCATATAAGTCAAACTCTTGAGCCTTTCATGAGTATCTAGAGATTACCCACATCTCATAGACCGTGACTATTAGTCAAAATTATATAGGTGTGTTCCTTCTAAGATATTCTGTAGGACAAAATCTCTGCTTAAATAAGCCACTTAGATCACATTAAGGTATAAACCAACCTGTCATACAACATACGAGAAATGTGCATCTCAAACGATCTGGACCTTATTGTAAGGGGTCTCTCCATCATAGTCAACCACTAGCTTGTTTCATCATCTTACTTCACGGGATCTCCGATCACATAGAACATGTTACCACTATGGAATGACTTCAAGAGGGTCTCAAGCCCATTTTCCTTGATGGACCTTCTATCACATTGCGTGACAGTTCCTTTGTAAATTGATCTGCTAGATTCTTAGATGTATGGACATATCCAACGTTATTACTTTGGAGTTTCTTAGTTTTCTAACAAACTTTAACAGCGTCTTCACATGCCTTGTGGACTTCAAGTTATCTTTAGAACTGTTCACTTTGATTATCACTGTCTGATTATCACTGTTCATGGAAATAGTCGGCGGTATCGATTTTTTTCAACTACCAGTAAATCCGTAAGTTCATGGAGCCACCCGGCCTCAACAATGGCGGTATCTAATGCTATGATCTCCTTCCCTTGTTGACCTCGTTAAGATGGTCTGCTTGTAAGACTTCTATACAACAGTGTCACCTCTAAGTGAGAACACATATCCACTTGCGAAGTAAATCTCATCAGCATCAAATATCCAATTTGCATCACAATAACCCTCTAGTACCCTTGATACCTAGTATAATGAATTTCATTGCTCACAGTCCCTTTTAGATAGCGCAACACCCTCTCAAGAGCATGCCAATGATCATCTACCGGATTTGAAATGAACCGGCTAAGTTTGCTCTCAGCAAATGAGATGTTAGGCATCGTTGCACTAGCTAAATACATAAGTAAACCAATAATTTGAGAAATATCTCAATTGATCTCGTGCTATTCTATGATTTTTCCTTAACAACACACTTGGGTCATAATAAGGAGTTGTGGCAGGTTTGCTATCACTATAACCAAAACAACTCAACACCTTTTCCACATAATGGGATTGCACAAGTGTTACCCCGCTATTTCCTTCTCTAAGTAGCTTTATGTTAAGAACAACATCAACCTCTCCCAAATATTTAATCTCAAAGTTATTAGAGAGAAATTCTCTCACTTCCTTAATCACATTAATATTATTTCTAAAAATTAGTATATCATCCAGATATAAGCACAAGATCACACCTTCTCCCCCACCGTACCGATACTAAACATATTTATCAACTTTATTCATAACAAAGCCGACTGATGTCAAAGTTCTGTCGAACTTTTTGTGCCACTCCTTAGGTGCTTGCTTTAGGCCATACAAAGATTTCAATAACTTACACACCTTTTCCTCTTGACCATTTGCTACAAATCCATCAGGCTGATCCATATAGATCTATTCCTCAAGTTCTCCATTCAAGAAAGTTGTCTTAACGTCCATCTGATGAACGAGAAGACCATTTGAGGCAGCCAAGGAAAGTAAAAATCGTATCGTCGTCAGACGGGAAACTGATGAATAAGTATCAAAATAATATTTGCCTTCTTTCTAGGTAAGCCATAGCCACAAGCCTTGCCTTGTACTTCTCAATAGTACCATCAAGTCTAAGCTTTTTCTTGAATACCAATTTACATCCCACAGATTTGCACCCGTAAGGACAATCGACCACCTCCCAAGTTCCATTAGAAAAAATAGAGTCTATCTCACTTTGAACAGCTTCCATATGTCAGCGTCAAGAGATGAATATGCCTCTTCTACAGTTTTAGGAGTGTCATTCATGAGGTATATAATATAGTCCTCACCAAAAGACTTTGCAGTCCTCTGCCTCTTACTCTTTCGAGTAGCTATATTATTATCCTCATGATTTTCCACATGGGTTTCAACATCAGCATGTTCTATCGGTTCATACAACTGTGGAAGTGTTATAGAATCATGACTAGAAGTGCTATCTGTATTTTTCATAGGAAGTTCATTCTAAAAAATAAAGCATCTCTAGATTCCATAATTGTACCAACATTCACATCAAACACTTTAGAATTTATTATTAAAAATATATAACCCATGCTATGAATAGGATAATCGAGAAAGACACAATCAATGGTTTTTTGGTCCAAGCTTTTCCTTTTTGTTTATTGGCACATTCGCGTTTCTCAAACAACCCTATGTTTGCATGTAAGAAAGATTTAATCTCTTCTTCTCCCATTCCTCAAATAGTGTAATTTCTTTGTTCTTTGTGGACACTCTATTCAGGACATGACACACTGTCAAAATTGCCTCACCCCACCATTCCCTAGATTGGCCCGCTATCTCTAACATGATGTTAACCAACTTAGTAAGAATGCGGTTCAACAATCCCATTGGTGAGTACGGCTGTGTCCTCTGATGAATAATACCATGCTCCGCACAAAACTCTAAAAATTCATTTGAGAAATATTCTCCTCCACAATCGAACCATAACCGTTTATTTTTCTTCTCAAGTTGATTTTCTACCTCCTTATAGATCTTAAAATAATGCAACACTTCATTTTTTGAGTTTAAGAGATACACATAGCAAAAGCTAGTACAATCATCTATAAACATCATGAAATATCTTTTGCCATCTTCAATTTGGTCAACTCGTGCCATTCATTTCACACAAATCAAAATGGATTAGTTCGAAAATGGTGCCAAGTCCCTCGCCAAAGCAGCTTTGTGAGGCTTGCGAGATTGCTTCGATTGCACGCATACATGCCACTTAGAACCCTTGACCAAATCAAATTTCAGGATTAAACATACCAACTAAGCAAGTCAAACAATCAAAATTTATATGACAAAGCCATGAATGCCAAACATTTGTCTCATTATTGTGGCTCACATGGTTCACAGAATTAAAACAAGCATCTGTTAAAGACAAGCAGAACAAGCCTTCGCTCTCATAACCTTTACCAATAAAAAATCCATACTTAGAAAGTATACACTTATTCGACTCACACAAGTTTATAGTATTCTCGACACAGCAACGAACTACTAATTAAATTCTTTCTTATTGAGGGGACATGTTGCATGTTCTTCAGTTGCACAGTCTTTTCTGAAGTAAGCTTTAGATCGACCGTATCAACACCATGAACAACCGCACGCTCCATTCCCCATCAACAAGGAGGAACTTCTCCTGATCTAATAAGAAGAAAATAAAAAAATATAAGCACACACATGAATATTGACACCAGTGTCCAATACTATAAAAAAACTTAACCGATGCATTTGGCAAATGGGCTCGGAGGCGGGCAGATATTTCAACCGCCTCGGTTAATTACTGAGATTAACCGAGGTGGTCTTTTTTTATTAACCGAGGCGGTCACAATCAACCGCCTCGCAAAATTGATTTACCGAGTGGTTTATTTTTGGAGGTGGTTGCCTTATAACAACCGCCTCCGTAAAACCATTTTCAGAGGCGGTTACACTATAATGCCCGCCTCCGTAAATAATGGCCCAGCAGGAAGCCCATCTTGGCCTAATATCACGCTGATTGTATAAATACGACAGTTAGGGTTTCCTTGCCACTCCCACTCCCCAGCCATGCCCCTCCCCTCAAGCCCTCCCCATCTCACCGCGCCTCTCGCTCCTAGGCACACCCCTCTCCCCATCCTGCCGCTCCTCTCCTAGCCGCGCCCCATCTCCTAGCCCGGCGCAACTCCCCTCCCCTACCCTATCGGCAGCGCCCCATCCCTCCCCTCCCATCACGGTGCCCCTACAACTTCCAGCAGAGCTCGCGTGGCCCTGCAGCGGCGCTACCACGAGGAGGCGGGATCCGATGCTCCCCTGTAGTGGAAGCATTCTCGTGGTTGTGATGAGTAGAAACTAGCGACATCCCACGCGAGGAGGCGGCGCTGGTGAGATCCCGCGCGAGGAGGCAGTGGCCGGCGAGATCCGAGCGTGGCATGGCCCCCTACTTGGCGCTCCCACCTCGACGCATCTAGATCCATCAGCGAGGGTCCTTCTCCAGTAGTCGGCGGCGCATCCAGATCCATCGGTGGGGTCCTTCTCTGGCAGTCGGCGACACGCGAGGAGGCGGCTGGTACAGATCCCTCCACGACAGGTCCAAATCCGGCGTCGGGCGGATCCGGCGTGGAGGAGGGGAGTTCGGACGTAGATGGAAACAGCGGGCGGATCCGGCGTGGAAGAGAGGTGGAGGCCGGTCGCTCCCGGATCCCGTGACGGTGACATCCCGCGTCACCAGATCTAGCTAGTGGGCTCAAGAACGGGCTCGCCGGTGGGCTTAGGATTTTTTTATTTTTTTTATTGATTAACCGAGGCGAGCATTCTAAGGAGCCCATCTCCGTTAACCTATTAATCGAGGCAGGCTGCTAACCACCTGCGTTAAGGCTGGATTAATCGTGACCTTTTGACGTAGACGGATGGGATGCTCGGTTTGGTTAACCTTTTTTGCCCGCCTCGGTTAAGTTTAATGGCATAGTGGTCAACTCACCAATCATGTGAATGACAAACTGAAAGAACTATAGGTAATAAATTACCATACCCCGATGTTCCTTCATCAGCCTCATCCATGTTTCTAGATTTCTTTTTTTTTTTGGACTTTCAATTGCTCTCCTCGCACTCCCTAGCATAATGTCTGGGCTTACCACAAGTGAAGCAATTTCTGTTTTCCCTGTTCTTCTTCTTCTTCTTAAAAGGAGTAGTGGCCTTTTGTTTGAATTCTTGCTCGAATTTTTTTTTGTTGGAATTTTGAGGATTTTTCTGCACCACATGGGCACCAGAACTTCCCTCAACATTTTTCTTACCGCGGACATCCTTAGCTCCCACCTTCTCTTCAACGTCTAAAGATCCAATGAGATTGGCAATACCAAACTCCCATTTCCTATGTTTTGGAGAAGTAGCAAAGTCCGTCCAATTGTGCGGTAGCTTAGCAAAATATAACCCACCACAAACTTCTCTGGTAGCACACAACCAGAATTCTTTCACTAGTGTTTGTATCTCATGAGCTTGATCTACTACAGAATGGCTATCGACCATTCCGTAGTCATGAAATTGCTCCATGACATACAACCCACTATCAGTGTCTAAAACTCCATATTTGGCCTCAAGTGCATCCCAAATTTCTTTTCCAGTATGCAGTCACATATGCATCCACTATGGAGTCCGCTAGCACGCTGATTATTGCCCCCTTGAACATAGTATCAGCATCTTGGAACACGCTCCTCCTCAGGAGTATGTGGCCCAACCGATCTAGGTTCGGTAACAAAAATTGCAATGCATAGAAGTCCATAATATGCATCTCTGACGCCATCTGTTGTAACGTGTGCTCTCAAAAACATTTCGTTTCATGTCCCCTCAAAAACATCTAGGTTGAGGTGGGGCCCTAACACCCTAACACATTCCTATGTCCCCCATAATATACCTCCTCAATTAGCTACTTATAATTGTTTAATTAGCTAGTTCATGATGCTATTTGTGCTTTGATTTCTTGTCTTCCCTCCATATTAATTTCTAATAGTATTAAGAATTTTGTCTTCCTATTATTTTCTCCATCTCTTTTATTCTTTTTATTATTGCCTACCAAACATCTAGTGATGCAAGGCTTCAGCGAACCTATAAATAGGCTTAATTTTGCTAGATGCGGGTAATTAAGCCTATTTGCGGATTCATAGACAACTCGGCTTGCATCCCTAAAACATTGAGTTCGTCCCCACTTTATGCCCTTTAATTAACTAGTTAATTATAATTAGTGATTTGCTTGTTTGCTTCCTTTGAATTGATTTCCAATGGTATTTATTATTT
This sequence comes from Miscanthus floridulus, assembly GCF_019320115.1. Classification (NCBI taxonomy): domain Eukaryota; kingdom Viridiplantae; phylum Streptophyta; class Magnoliopsida; order Poales; family Poaceae; genus Miscanthus; species Miscanthus floridulus. The sequence goes on from NC_089593.1 coordinate 97,728,845, forward strand.
AGAATTAATTTTCCAGTTGTCTCTATTTGTTCTTGTTGTTATACAATTTTTTGTGTGTAAGAATTAGATTAATCAGATAAAGGTTGGAGACCTAGGACTAATTAATTTTCTTCTCTTTTGCTCCATAATATTCCATGTTTGTTTAAGTGTTTATTCAGTTATTATATATACTCTTGTTGTGTTTGTATTTAATAGTGCATAATTGTTGTCGGTTTGAACGCCCACTTATGTCTAAATTTTGGCTCTGCCCCTATATGGGGTTACCTAGCTAGCACTTATCATGTGGAAGCTGATCAATAGTCACAAGTGCATTTAAATGGGGCAATAGTCACAAATGCTCCGCCACCTTATGTCCTTAAAGATGATTTTAGACTCTTAAAAATCTTACGTGTTGCAATGTCAGTTTTCTAATCATTTCCGCACAAATGCGTCCGCGGAGATTCGGACCTATGACCTCCACTACATCACATGATCACATGTGATCAAGTATCGGATGCTATCTTTTTGTATTTACCTAAACTATCTCAATGGAACAAAAGTTCAACTCTAATTTAAAATTTAAAATTTTCTATTTCAAAATTTGAGAACATAAAAGTTGTCCACTACAATTTCAAATCTCATCGAGCTTTGCAATTTTAATAAATTTTTTGTTTCTATCTGACTTCATTTAAAGAAGCTATGAATTTATTTGTTTGACAATCATTTTCAAGGACCGTTGACTTAGTCAAAGGCCCCTAGAAAAAAAACTATTTCATCCACCCGGAAAATTTGGATTTTAGGAGGGATTCCTTATGTTATCCGTGTTTGAAAATAGCCAGCTCTTTTAAAGACGATTTTATTAAAGGAATCGCCACCTGAAAACTGATTTCTAAAAGCGGTTTGTAAGCTATAGTGCATCACAATGTTTGTAGAGGAGGTTGATTAAGTGGGACACCCCTGAATGAAAAGATATAAAACGGGATTGTAAAACTGATTTGTGTACGAGATAGTACATAGAAGAAGCTTTGTTCAGAACATGCACCGGCATAAAACTTGGCAACGGCAATAAGGTAAAGTTCCGGAAAGACAACTGGCTTAATGGGAAAGCTCCCAAAGACGTGGCGCCGGACTGCATGCTATAAACTTGTATGGCGTAAAAACCAAAATGTGGCAGCAGCATTGCAAAGGGGCTGATAGATGCGTGGTCTCTCCATCGAATTAGCACAAACCAGGAGCTGCAACGGTTTGTTGATTTGTGGACTCAACTGCATGAGGTTCAGCTACAATCACAGGAAGATGAAGTCTCCTGGAGGCTAGGGGCCTCAGGCCGGCGTACAACAGTCAGTTTATTGGGACATTCTCAGAACTAGACTGGAACACTATCTGGAAGTTAAGAGCAAAACCCCAGTGTGTCGTTTCTTCACATGGCTATTGCTCCAAAGAAAGCTACCGACGGCAGGTCAAATCATCAGGCGGGGAGGCCAAGCAAACCCAACTTGCAAACTTTGCTACACGAGGCAAGAATCGCACACACATATGATTGCCAACTGTCCGTATGCTAAAACAGTTTGTCATCTGGTGGAAAACTGGTCAGGACAGCAAAGATTACAACATCATCAAGCTGTAACGAAGATAACCGATTGGTGGAGAAATCTGAACCCAGTAATTTACGGGCAACAGTCATTGTCTATACGGCTTGGAACCTGGGGAAGGAAAGATGCAGAAGGGTATTCGACAACAAAGCGCGAAACGAGCAGCAGCTAGTAGCGGCCATAAATGATGATGTGCAGGCACTACAACATGCCTGGGCGGAGTCAGAGGAGGAGTAATCTCCTTACAGAGGACGTCCTGCCGGTGTTCAGGCACTCCGGGTCCACATACCACATACCCCGTCGTGCCCGCCGCTGCCGTCGTCCGTGACCTCCGGCCGTCCTCGATCACCCTCGCCAGCCCAAAGTCGCCGAGCTTGGCGGTGAACGACGCGTAAAGCATCACGTTGCTTGGCTTGACTTCGTGGTGCACGACGCGCAGGTCCGTATCCTGGTGCAGGTACAGGAGCGCCAAGTCGAGCCCGAGCACGATCTGATACCTCACCCTCCACGTCAGCTTCTTGTTTGGGTTGTAGAGGTGGCCATCCACGCTGCCGTTGCGCACCAGCTCGTAGACGAGCAGGAGGTCGTCGCAATCGCCGTCACCGTAGCACCAGCCGACGAGCAGCACGAGGTTCCGGTGCCGGAGACGGCTGATGATCCTCACCTCCGACATGAACTCGTTCCAGCCCTGCGGAGAAGTCTTGGAGACCCTCTTGATGGCCACGTCCAGGTTCAGGTCCTCTAAGAACCCACGGTACACCGATCCGAAGCCACCTTCTCCTAGTTTCCTCTCGTCGGCGAAGTTGTTGGTGGCGGCGGCGAGCTCTTCGTAGGATAATCTCCTAATCTCCTTGGTCCAGTCGTCCCTTGCTCCAGCTCGATGACTTCCACAGCTTCACCTCGGAAATACGTCAGTGCTCCGGCGGATTTCTTCTTGGCGCCGTTGCAAGTGGTACTGACGGCATAGACCGAGGCAGGGCAAGAACCCCACTGTGCCGGTGACGGACACGCCGGTTGCCAACATAATCAGTTTGATGCCCTTCCATTTATGACCAGAGCTACAGCTACCTGCAGCATATATAGCATCTGTATCAGAGTGTCTTTTAATCTTATCTTAGAGCAACTCCAAGAGAGTTTGTAAAATTGGATGGCTAAATCAATGGTTTAACTATTTTCTAAAATAGAAAACTTCTTCCAAAAATAAATAACTCCAAGAACCTTTCTAAAATAGATAACTCCATGCTATATTTAGCTGGCAGGGGCTCTGCGGCAGTGCCACCATGCGAGGCACGGCGTGAAAAGGCTCCAGGGGAAGCGGATGGTGAGCCGCGATGGCATGCTATATTCAACGATGAGCAAGGAGCTGCGATGGCATGCTACATTCAGCAAGTGAGGACCTGGGATAGCATACTTGTTATTTTAGAACACCAGATAGAAAAGCGGTTGGAGGACTATTTTCTCTGTAAATACCCAAATATAGACTATATGGCACATATAGCTTCTCTCTATGTGATGCTCTTAGAACCTATTTGGATCGATTAATACTAAAAATTAGCTAGCTAATAGCCAATAGCTGCTAATATTTAGCTAGCTATTTTCTAGCAAGGGTTGTTTGAATCCACCTGCTAACAAGGTGGTTGGATAGTGAGTTAAAGTTGTATATAAATTATTAGCACCTATTAGCAACTCCAAATCTATTAATGAAACTAATAGTTAGCAGCTCTCCAACTAATAATTAGCCGGTCTGTTTGGATCCACTAGTACTGATTTTAGTTGCTAATTTTTAGTCCTAATAGATCCAAGCATGCCCTTACTACACTCCCATGGGATATTATATGCACAAAAAAAAATCGGACTTCAGAGACACCACCTTTTTTAACTTATTAAAACAAGAGGGGTGTGCTTTATTGCAAAAAGATTAAATACAAGAGTCTAATAAACAAAATCACGAAACAAAAAAGTTACAAAAGAAGATAAGGAGAACTACACATAAGCTTCTAGCGGCCATAAGTCAATTGTAGGATGAAACTTGCTTCAACACCGCCTTTCATTTCCAGGATGCAGCAACCACCTCTAAAAATAATAACTATCGTGGACCTCTAAAGAAACTGCCTCTGAAAATGAGGCTAGTTTAAAAAAAACCACCTATGCAATAGCTTATAGCAGTCGTACAAGTAAACACGTAACCTTTTCATAAGAAGTTAGATGGAGACAATTTTTTTTGTAAAAAATATATACATCTACAAGATATACAACTATGTAGTTGATAACCTTTTGATTTGAGATAGTTTAGAGACATAAATATTAGTTTTTTAAGTTCTCATATTTTTTAAATTAAAACTTTTGAATTTTTAAAACAACCTCAAGTGTTAACATGATCTACGTGAATATTGTAGTTCTCAAGTCTCGACACAATCTTCAACTTTGCAGTTGATAACCTTTTGATTTGAAATCATTTAAATGCCCAAATATTTATTTTAATAATTATATTTTAAAATTTATTTTATTTTGAATTTTTGTGAATGACCTTGAACATTAACAGGTACTCCCTCGTCTTGTAATATAGCGTGTTCCGACATTTAAAATTTGACCTAAAATACAAAAGATTTGAGGAATAAAAAAAATAATGTTTACTAAATAGAAATACATAATTCAGTACTTGTGATATTTTTGTATGAGAAAACTGAGAGTCCACCCTTGAAGAATTGTGTAACACCCTCGGTGTTATATTGTAATGTTTTTGCTAAAACACTGCATTAGCATCATACTTGTTTGTACATGTGTGTAATTGGGAGTATAAATCAATATACGGCATTTGAAACGTTCATCCGAAACAAGAAATAAATGTTAAGTTTCATGTCACGTTATATTATTGGTGTCCTAAACAAATTTTTATTGAACAAAAAGGCTAATGAACGCATGCATGCAATTGGCTCTCCTTTTCATGTTGCACACAAAGCACGCAAATTTTGTCATCACGTTGTCTTGGACAGTGGCCGGCCAAACCACTGAGATGACCCACCCTTTGTTATCATGCACGTTTGAAGGACGAGTGCAGTACATGACGGTGCCTAACTCGTCACTATGCTGTAGTACGATGTCGGGGCTTCCATGCAAGTTCTCGTCACCACGGCCGCTTTAAGTTCTGAACGCGGTCGCCTCTGCAAAGTAGTCTAGCAGCACTCCACCACTTTCCAGTTAGCAATACTCACATCGCGCTCTTCTGCATCGAGCTACTAGCAGCGCCGACGAACTCCATCGCACTGCGTCCGAGCAAGAAAGCAGTGCAGCCAGAGGTGCGTGGTGCGTACTGTTGTTGTTAGCTTGTTGACGTCACCATGACGTCACCCCTACGTCACATATGTTTTGTGGCCGCTTTCATGTAGGAAAATAAAACCGAAATACATTGAAATACATCTTGGTCCGACCTGTTTGCTGCCGCGCTGGCCGCTGGGCCATGCCCGCCACTGCCGCTGCTGCGCGCCGCGCCCGCCCGCCTGCCAGCCCGCCCGCGCGCCGCGCCGCGCTCGGCCACTGCCGCGCTGGCCGCTGGGCCACGCCCGCCGCTGCCGCTTGCTGGACCGCGCTACCGCGCGCCTGCGCCCCGCCGCGCTGGCCACTGCTGGCCCACTGCCGCTGTTGGGCCACAAGTTAAGATTCGGTTTCCTTGATTTCCAGAAAAATAGAAATGCTTAATTATTTTTAGTTATGAGTTGAACTTCGATAAATCGTAGTAAATTGTGTAGATGTCCTAAAATAGTGAAACTAAGTTTGTTAGGTTCACAAAAATACCATCTACTTATTAGTACAGTTAGATTGCAGTTAGCTATTATGATGATAGGTTCATAAATTTTAATTAGTAAGCTTAGCATTATATAGATTAATAATTGTAGGAAATATTGTGGCAAATCGGTAATAGTTTTAGCTTTGAAAATTTTACAATAGGTTCACTAGGATATCATGTACTTGTTGTAAATTTTGTAGCCTTAGAACGAGTTATTAGATAGAGTAGCTATTACCTTTGCTTTATCGTATATAGCGTAAACTAGCATTAGGGGTAAGAATAGCCACAGTTGCTATAACAATAATGATACTTCGAAATGGTTATCGGTGACAATAGGTAGCCTAGTACCGTGGTCGATATCCATAGCTTAGTAGCTAAATCAATGTACTTTTAATTTGAGAGCTGCTGTTGTTATATTCCTAAGCATTGCATCATCATTTCATGCATGTAAATCACGAGCTGGTAGACTTCGTGCCCGTCGTCGAGCCGGAGTACGACGAGGTGATCGAGGAGTACGAGGAGGAGCTCTTCGCGCAGGAGGGAGCCCAGGAGCCTGTTGGTGCTGACTTTGCTGACCCGGCACCTGCCCAAGGCAAGCCCCGGTGCATAACCCCTATTTTTAAATGGTCACTGAATATATTATATGATCTGCATTTATGTTATAGGCATTTTATGGAAACTATATGCATAAATATATCCACCATGAGTCCTACTAGTACAGGTCAAGTAGTTGCTATGCTCAGGATGTCGGTAGCGTGAGTAACCTGCCGTTACTCGCAAATAGGTGATTAAACTATGATATCATGATGAAATAAGAGAAAGGAAAATGGTGACCGGACAGGGATGTGGATTTGGTACTGGTGGGTGTGAGGGGTTGTGTCCTGCGGCCAACAGGACATGGCCCAGTTACACTTTTTCCCTGTCTGTGTCGATTAAGGACCGGTCATTGCATATGACTCTAGGCAAGTCACAGACTATTGTCCCGAGCACATACTTGGGTATGGGCGCAGGGAGGACTTGCTGCTCTCTTGTCATGGATCCGGCTCTTTCCGGACCGACTGATGGGAAGAGGAGGTGGTGGAGGTCCTTGCACCGCACTGAGTCCGGGATTCAGAGGCGGGGGCTTGGAGTCCAAGTTTGGACGAGGACCTAGACACCCGGGACAGGAGAGTGGTGGGTTAGTCCTGCTTAAGCCTAGGGTACAAGCGGGGCGTGTGTCTTCGGGGCACCCAGCTGGGTACATTGATTCGCGAATCGTCGGGTTATCCGGTACGGCTTGTCTGCGGTTTAGCACCGTAGTAAGAACTGTAAGTGGAAAAAGGAGAAGGAACAATATCGATTGCTCAACTCTTGCTTGAAAGTAGAACAGGAGCTTATATAGATTGCCTAGATAAAAACTTAATACGGCTGATGATAATAATGTATAAATAAGGACTCACTATTAGTATTGCTTTTTGCTAAAAAGAGAACCAGCAAACCATAAAGCCTAGCATATTCCTTAGAGTCAGGAAAGTATTCCCACTGGTCGGATAAGTCTTGCGAGTACATTGTGTACTCAGGGTTTATTTACCCCTGTTGCAGGTGATGCTTGAGGAGTACCTTGTGTGGAGGATTCTTCTGGTGAGCTCAGACGAAATCCTCGTTATCTTATCGCTAGATGTTATCTTTTAATATTCCGCTGTTTATCATTCCGCACTCTGGTATTTGGTATTGTAATAATGTACTTTTTAAGAAACTCTGATGTATGAAATGGACAAGTATTGTAACTCGTTTTCATTGTTGGATCCTTGGGAAAAATGTGGATCTTTTGGGTTCTCCCTCGGGGTGTGCCCGACGGACACCGCTCGTTGTAGTTGCTTTCAGGGTGCTTAGTGTCTGGTGGAAGACGAGCGCCTCCGTAAGTACGCTATTTCGGGTGGTTCTGCCACAGTTGGTACCAGAGCCAATAATGGTCACGAGTTTCCTCATTCTTTTACAAAACTAAAAGTTTGACCAACTAAAGTTTGCGAAAAATAGGATGCGATTAAGTGAGTTATATAAGTATAATGCCCTAACTATATGGTGTATCTAGGATAGCGGCACTGGTTTTATCTAATCAGTTTTCTGTAGGTACACTGACTTACGTGACGTAAGAAATCGCTTAGCATACGAAAAGTGAGTGTGCGATGTGCCGAAAATGTTACGAACGCCGCTATATTCCGGCTTGAGTGAACGTATAGGTCGAAGCATGCATCATATAATAGCATCTTACTTGAACTAGGAATCCCCCTTCACGTATAATGAAAGTAGTAAATTGGTAGAACTAACTTAATGAATGCTTTAATAAATGTGCTGCCATTTCTTTTAAACCCTGGATCCTGATCGGGAAGGTGTCCTAATGGATGGTTCGTCGCTCTTACAGATGAATCTGAGGTCCGGACGTGGGAGCACCAGTTTGGGAGCGGCCAACGAGGGCCATGGTGACAGTGCTCGGGCCTTTGAGCATGACAACGATGGAGCTCGGGAGGTTCCACCTTTGGTTCCTCATCCTTTTCCGCCGCCACCACCGCCTCCGTCGCTGTCCGCCGCGGAGGTCATGGTGGAGTTGTTGGCTGCTCGTCAGGAGTCAGCCGCTGCTCGTCAGGAGACAGCTCGTGCCATGGAGATTATGGCACAGGCCATCGTGGGTCTCGCCCGTGGAGGCCCCAGAGGCAACGGTGGGAATGGGGGTGGTGCTCGCTGTCCTGAGGGACAGTCCTCTTACCAGGACTTCCTCAAGACCCACCCGCCCACGTTCACGCCGTCGGACGATCCGTTGGAGGCAGAGCACTGGCTTCGCACGCTGGAGCAGAAGTTTCGGCTGCTCGGAGTGGCCAATGAGCAGAAGGTGCACTTTGCGTCCCAGCAGCTTTTGGGGTCCACAGGTGCCTGGTGGGAGACTTTCTAGGCCGCGGAGCTACCGGATCACCCGGCAACGTGGCAGGAGTTCTCCACCACCTTCTGCGAGTTCTTCATACCTGCTGGTGTTATCCACCAGAAGGTGACCGAGTTCATGGAGCTGCGTCAGGGGAGCAGGACGGTAATGGAGTATGTGACCCAGTTTAACCACTTGGCTCAGTATGCTGGTGGTCAGGTGGACACGGATGACAAGAAGAAGGATTGCTTCTTTCGCGGTCTCACTCCTGCTCTTCAGGAGAAACTGTACCTGGGGAACTATCAGACCTTTGGGGCACTAATGAACACCACCATTGCTCTTGAGGGTTTTCAGCGGGCATCTCAGGTGGATTGAAGCGAAAGCGGGTGGCAGCTAGATCCTCCAGTCATCCTCATACTCAGAAGGTGCAAATTGTTAGGCGGGGGCCCTATCAACCATCTGGCGGGCCTCCATTCCGGTCACCCCAGCAGACATCACAGACTTCCGCTACTCAGTACAAGGCACCTCCACAGCAAGTGTAGCCCTAGCAGACTCAGGGACAGCAGGTCCCATCTCGTCAGGGATTCGGGAACAAGCCTGGTGCTTGTTTCAAGTATGGCAAGGATGGCCACTATGCTAGGGAGTGTCCTCAGCAGCAGACAGCTCAGCCGTCTCAGCTGTCTGCAAATTCCAGGCTTATTAAGAGGACTTTCATCAAGAGGAAGGTGTCCAGCAGATCTGGTCAGGTGCACTTCACGGATGCTCAGTAGGTTGTGCAGCAGGAGACAGTTATGGCTGGTATGTTTAGCATCGAATCCCATCCAACTTTGGTGTTGTTTAATTCTGGTGCATCGCATTCCTTTATGAGCATGGGGTTTGTAGAGCGGCACAACTTATCCCTATTGGCTATACCATATGCCTATAAGATCCGTACTGCGGGTTCTCAGATGTTTATCAATACCCGCACGGATACTGTAAGTTTGGTATTAGCCACCCACACTTACCGTCTATAGTTCATGATAATGCCTAGGCAAGGCATTGATGTTATTCTTGGAATGAACTGGTTGCGGGTGTATGGGGTAGTATTGGATTTGAAGAGAAGAAGTGTAGAGTTACGGCTTCCGTCTTCTGAGGATAGGATGTCTCTCATCATACCCTCAGAACCAGTCTTACCTGTTGCTGCCCATGCTGAAGCCGTTCCTGATCTCACCTCCATTCCAGTAGTATGTGAGTTCCCGGATGTTTTCCCTGAAGATCTTCCTGGATTGCCACCGGACCGTGAGGTAGAATTCTCCATTGAGCTTGAGCCTGGTACTGCTCCTATCTCCAGGCGTCCGTACCGCATGGCTCCGAGAGAACTAGCAGAAATGAAGAAGCAACTAGAGGAGTTGATGGACAAGGGTTTCATCCGCTCGAGTTCTTCACCATGGGGTTGCCCAGCGATTTTCGTGAAGAAGAAGGATGGTACTCTGCGGATGTGTGTGGATTACCGCCCCCTCAATGTGGTAACAGTTAAGAACAAGTATCCCTTGCCCCGCATAGATACTTTGTTTGATCAGTTAGCTGGTGCCAAGGTGTTCTCGAAGATAGATCTCTGCTCAGGCTACCATCAGATCAAGATCAGGCCACAAGATATACCAAGGACAGCTTTCTCTACTAGGTATGGGTTGTATGAGTACCTAGTGATGTCTTTCGGTCTCACCAATGCCCCGGCTTTCTTCATGTACCTGATGAACTCAGTCTTCATGCCGGAGTTGGATAAGTTTATGGTAGTATTCATCGATGACACCTTAATCTATTCCAAGAATGATGAAGAGCATGCCTGTCACCTCTGGATAATACTGACTCGGTTAAGGGAGCACCAGTTGTATGCTAAATTCAGCAAGTGTGAGTTTTGGTTAGATCGAGTGCAGTTTTTGGGACATGTGTTGACACCCGAGGGCGTTTCTGTGGATCCCAGCAAGGTGCAAGATGTATTAGATTGGAAGTCTCCTAGGTTTGTACACCAGATCCGTCAGTTCCTTGGGCTAGCTGGATACTATCGATGTTTCATCCCTGATTTCTCCAAGATAGCCCAGCCCATGACTAAGCTGCTCCAGAAAGAAGCTAAGTTTGTTTGGAGTCCAGCTTGTGAAGAAGCTTTTCAGTCCCTGAAGACTTTTCTGACCACTGCTCCTGTATTGGCTCAACCTGATATTGAGAGGCCCTTTGATGTTTACTGTGATGCCTCGAAGACGGGATTGGGGTGTGTGCTTATGCAAGAAGGGCGTGTGATAGCTTATGCTTCGCGCCAACTGAAGAAGCACGAGGTGAACTACCATACCCATGATTTAGAGCTAGCTGCTGTAGTTCACTCTCTGAAGATTTGGAGGCATTATTTGTTGGGCAACAAAGTGCACATCTTCATTGACCACAAGAGCCTTAAGTATATTTTCACTCAGTCTAAGTTGAACATGAGGCAAAGGAGATGGTTAGAGTTGATCAAGGATTATAATTTGGAAGTCCACTATCATCCAGGAAAAGCCAATGTGGTAGCTGATGCCTTAAGTCATAAGTCGCATCAGGTTGAGGAAATACCCTTGTCACTTCACCACACAGAGGTACTAGCTCAGATTGCATTGACCTCAGAGTTGTTGGAGCAAATTATTCGTTAACAAAAGGAAGACCCCGAAGAGATTCCTCACATCAAGAAGTTGCTAGCTGAAGGACGTGGACCTCATTTTTGCATTGATGAGCTGGGAGTCGTGAGATACAAGAATAGACTAGTGGTTCCATCTAATGAAGAGCTAAAAAGAAAGATTCTAAAAGAAGCCCATCATTCCAAGCTGTCTATCCACCCTGGTAGCAACAAGATGTACCATGATCTACGCCAACTGTACTGGTGGTCTTACATGAAGCAAGATATCACCCAGTTCGTTGCAGAGTGTGACACTTGTGGTAGAATCAAGGCAGATCATATGCGTACTCCTGGATATCTGCAGCCCTTGCCCATTCCTGTTTGGAAATGGGAGGATATTTCCCTGGATTTCATTATGGGTTTACCCCGCACCTCCACGGGTTTTGATTCTATTTGGGTCATTGTGGACCGTCTCACCAAGTCTGCCCACTTCCTTCCGGTGGACACTAGATACAATGCAAAGAAGTATGCGGAGTTATACTTTGATCGGATTGTGACCCTACATGGAGTTCCTCTCACCATCATCTCTGATAGAGGGTCAGTTTTTGTCTCTCGTTTCTGGGAGAAACTCTAGGAGTGTTTGGGTACTCGTCTTCTTAGAAGCTCGGCATACCACCCACAGACTGATGGTCAGACTGAAAGGGTGAACCAGGTGCTCGAGGATATGCTGCGGGCTTGTACCATCTCTTTTCCTGAGAAGTGGGATCATTGTTTAAAGCTGGCAGAATTTTCATATAATAACAGCTATCAAGAGAGTATCCGCATGGCGCCATTTGAAGCTTTATATGGACAGAAGTATAGGACGCCACTAAACTAGGTTGAAGTAGGAGACCGTGGGTACTTCAGGCCTGATTTCATAAAGGAGGCTCGAGAGAAAGTAAAAATAATTCGTGAACACTTGAAGGTAGCTCAGAGTCGACAGAAGGCTTACGTAGACAAGCGAAGAAGACCTTTGGAATTTGTAGCTGGGGATTATGTGTATCTCAAGGTATCTCCTATGAGAGGGGTACATCGGTTTGGTGTCCATGGCAAGTTAGCCCCTCGGTATGTGGGTCCATACAAGGTGTTGCAGCAGTGTGGTTCCGTTGCTTATCGTCTCCAACTCCCTGAAATTCTCTCAGCAGTTCACAATGTATTTCACGTCTCGCAACTGAAGAAATGCCTACGAGTTCCTGAAGAATCTGTGGAAATAGAAGGACTTCTGCTCCAACCTGATCTGTCTTATGTGGAGCATCCTATAAAAATCTTGGATGAGAAGGAGAGAGTGACCAGGAACAGGGTGATAAAGTTTTACAAGGTACAATGGCAAAACCATTCTGAGGACGAAGCCACCTGGGAGCAAGAGAGCTACTTACAAAGCATTACCTCCATCTCCTCTCTGGGTCGGATAGTTAGTTTTGCGCCAAATGTACTCCCTATCTCTTTCTCACACTAGGCACATGAAATCTCGGGTCGAGATTTTATTTTAGGGGGATAAATTTGTAACACCCTCGGTGTTATATTGTAATGTTTTTGCTAAAACACTGCATTAGCATCATACTTGTTTGTACATGTGTGTAATTGGGAGTATAAATCAATATACGGCATTTGAAACGTTCATCCGAAACAAGAAATAAATGTTAAGTTTCATGTCACGTTATATTATTGGTGTCCTAAACAAATTTTTATTGAACAAAAAGGCTAATGAACGCATGCATGCAATTGGCTCTCCTTTTCATGTTGCACACAAAGCACGCAAATTTTGTCATCACGTTGTCTTGGACGGTGGCCAGCCAAACCACTGAGATGACCCACCCTTTGTTATCATGCACATGTGAAGGACGAGTGCAGTACGTGACGGTGCCTAACTCGTCACTATGCTGTAGTACGATGTCGGGGCTTCCATGCAAGTTCTCGTCGCCACGGCCACTTTAAGTTCTGAACGCGGTCGCCTCTGCAAAGTAGTCTAGCAACACTCCACCACTTTCCAGTTAGCAATACTCACATCACGCTCTTCTGCATCGAGCTAGTAGCAGCGCCGATGAACTCCACCGCACTGCGTCCGAGCAAGAAAGCAGTGCAGCCAGAGGTGCGTGGTGCGTACTGTTGTTGTTAGCTTGTTGACGTCACCATGACGTCACCCCTACGTCACATATGTTTTGTGGCCGCTTTCATGTAGGAAAATAAAGCCGAAATACATTGAAATACATCTTGGTCTGACCTGTTTGCTGCCGCGCTGGCCGCTGGGCCACGCCCACCACTGCCGCTGCTGCGCGCCGCGCCCGCCCGCCTGCCAGCCCGCCCGCGCGCCGCGCCGCGCTCGGCCACTGCCGCGCTGGCCGCTGGGCCACGCCCGCCGCTGCCGCTTGCTGGACCGCGCGCCTGCGCCCCGCCGTGCTGGCCACTGCTGGCCCACTGGCGCGGTTGGGCCACAAGTTAAGATTCGGTTTCCTTGATTTCTAGAAAAATAGAAATGCTTAATTATTTTTAGTTATGAGTTGAACTTCGATAAATCGTAGTAAATTGTGTAGATGTCCTAAAATAGTGAAACTAAGTTTGTTAGGTTCACAAAAATACCATCTACTTATTAGTACAGTTAGATTGCAGTTAGCTATTATGATGATAGGTTCATAAATTTTAATTAGTAAGCTTAGCATTATATAGATTAATAATTGTAGGAATTATTGTGGCAAATCGGTAATAGTTTTAGCTTTGAAAATTTTATAGTAGGTTCACTAGGATATTATGTACTTGCTGTAAATTTTGTAGCCTTAGAACGAGTTGTTAGATAGAGTAGCTATTACCTTTGCTTTATCGTATATAGCGTAAACTAGCATTAGGGGTAAGAATAGCCGCAGTTGCTATAATAATAATGATACTTCGAAATGGTTATCGGTGACAATAGGTAGCCTAGTACCGTGGTCGATATCCATAGCTTAGTAGCTAAATCAATGTACTTTTAATTTGAGAGCTGTTGTTGTTATATTCCTAAGCATTGCATCATTATTTCATGCATGTAGATCACGAGCTGGTAGACTTCGTGCCCGTCGTCGAGCCGGAGTACGACGAGGTGATCGAGGAGTACGAGGAGGAGCTCTTCGCGCAGGAGGGAGCCTAGGAGCCTATTGGTGCTGACTTTGCTGACCCGGCACCTGCCCAAGGCAAGCCCCGGTGCATAACCCCTATTTTTAAATGGTCACTAAATATATTATATGATCTGCATTTACGTTACAGGCATTTTATGGAAACTATATGCATAAATATATCCACCATGAGTCCTACTAGTACAGGTCGAGTAGTTGCTATGCTCAGGATGTCGGTAGCGTGAGTAACCTGCCGTTACTCGCAAATAGGTGATTAAACTATGATATCATGATGAAATAAGGGAAAGGAAAATGGTGACCGGACAGGGATGTGGATTTGGTACTGGTGGGTGTGAGGGGTTGTGTCCTGCGGCCAACAGGACATGGCCCGGTTACACTTTTTCCCTGTCTATGTCGATTAAGGACCGGTCGTTGCATATGACTCTAGGCAAGTCACAGACTATTGTCCCGAGCACATACTTAGGTATGGGCGCAGGGAAGACTTGCTGCTCTCTTGTCGCGGATCCGACTCTTTTCGGACCGACTAATGGGAAGAGGAGGTGGTGGAGGTCCTTGCACCGCACTGAGTCCGGGATTCAGAGGCGGAGGCTTGGAGTCCAAGTTTGGATGGGGACCTGGACACCCGGGACAGGAGAGTGGTGGGTTAGTCCTGCTTGTGCCTGGGGTACAAGCGGGGCGTGTGTCTTCGGGGCACCCAGCTGGGTACATTGATTCGCGAATCGCCGGGTTATCTGGTACGGCTTGTCTGCGGTTTAGCACCGTAGTAAGAACTGTAAGTGGAAAAAGGAGAAGGAACAGTATCGATTGCTCAACTCTTGCTTGAAAGTAGAACAGGAGCTTATATAGATTGCCTAGATAAAAACTTAATACGGCTGATGATAATAATGTATCAATAAGGACTCACTATTAGTATTGCTTTTTGCTAAAAAGAGAACCAGCAAACCATAAAGCCTAGCATATTCCTTGGAGTCAGGAAAGTATTCCCACTGGTCGGATAAGTCTTGCGAGTATATTGTGTACTCAGGGTTTATTTACCCCTGTTGCAGGTGATGCTTGAGGAGTACCTTATGTGGAGGATTCTTCTGGTGGGCTCAGACGAAATCCTCGTTATCTTATCGCTAGATGTTATCTTTTAATATTCCGCTGTTTATCATTCCGCACTCTGGTATTTGGTATTGTAATAATGTACTTTTTAAGAAACTCTGATGTATGAAATGGACAAGTATTGTAACTCGTTTTCATTATTGGATCCTTGGGAAAAATGTGGATCTTTCGGGTTCTCTCTCGGGGTGTGCCCGATGGACACCGCTCATTATAGTTGCTTTTGGGGTGCTTAGTGTCTGGTGGAAGACGAGCGCCTCCGTAAGTACGCTATTTCGGGTGGTTCTGCCACAAATTGAATTTCAATAGATTAGGAAGTGACATGTGTCTATTGCCCTCTTCCTAATTTTTTTCTAAGTGGCTAGCTAGACTGAGCTATATTTCAGGACGGTGGGACTTGTGAGTATATATCAAAGTTGTAGACTTGTAGTTATCAATAAAAGTAACTTTAGACTTGAAAAAAAAAACTCGGGCTGCTACGGGGTAGACACCCTCGAGCTAATTTAGCTTAAGGTAGAGGATTTCTCACCCAACCCGAGACAATCCCGAACCCCATGCCTCGCCCGCACACAGGGGCCCGTTACCCGGTGAGAGTACATGACTTTTATAGACCTAAAAAACAACCTTTAAAATGAAATTTTCCCACACATAGAAATCAAGCATTTTTTTAGTAATAATGAGTCTGCCTAGCTTTTTCCCTAAACGTATCAAATCAAACGTATATAAATATAAGTATATAGTAACTTCAATGCACCTTTTCAGGTCTGATTGGATCTATTATAATTATAATATAATAATCAACTAAAATAATCTAGGAGCTGTTTGGATTACAACTAAATTATTATAATATGAATTGTGCATGAGATTATTATAATCATGATTGTGGATTATAATAATCAGAATGTTTGGATCTGGATTATTGTGGTTGGTTACCTTATTGCTTAGAAGATGACATGAAAAGAAAAGATAAGGTGGGGGTGGAGCTAATTTGGACTTCCAGCAACCATAATCCCCCAAGTCAGGTCTTTTCTATATTATGGGATTATGGAAATCGGAGTTTTTATTATAATAATTCATAAAATAATCAATCTTGTTTGGAACATAATTTGATTATACAACCTGATTATTATAATCATAGGGTATCCAAACAGGTCTCTAATTGTAATCCAAAGTGGCTAGATTATAAGGTGGATTATTAGTTTATTATAATCAAAACATCATATTACAATAATCCTATAATTCACCTGGACCTACTTTTTCGTAATTATGAGTAATTTTCACATAACCTAAGAATAATCTACAATAATAATAAAGGAATCCAAATAGTCCAATTATTAAAGTTTATAATCCATATTAGTATAACTTAACACCGTTAGCCCATCAAACTAACGGTAAGGCCAAGAAACCAAAGGAAATTCGTTTTAAGGCCAAATAGCCAAGTTCAAGAAAAAAAGAACCAAGAAACTAAGCAACACTTTTTTTAGGGCCAAGGAAATAATTTTCTCATTATTTATAATAAGGATTATAGATTATAATAATCAGGATTATAGATTGTAATAACCAGGATGTTTAGATCTCTGAATTATTGGAGTTGGTTAAAGTAAGAAATTCTTATCTTACTCTTCAGAGAGGATGACAGGGCAGGAGAAGAGAAAATGGGGGAGGGGGCAATTTGGACTTTCAACAACCATAATCCCCTAAAATCAGGTGTTTTTGGATTATTGGATTATGTTAATCATGGGATTTTATTATTATAATCCATAGTATAATCAATCTTGTTTAGATCATTATTTGATTATTATAATAGGGTATCCAAACAAGTCTCTAATTGTAATTCAAACAGACTAGATTATAAGGTGGATTATTAATTTATTATAATCAAAACATCAAACTACAATAATCCTAAATCCACCTCAGACCTGTTTTTTGTAATTATGAGTAATTTTCACTTAAACTAAGAATAATCTACCATAATATAATATATACACGAATCCAAATATTCCACTTATTATAGTTCATAATCGTGTTTAACACTAATCAGTGATATACTTGGCACCCATATCTAATTCTTACATCATTTCTTATGCAAAGTCTGAGATAGGAGGGAGTATTAGGCAACTCTAGATAAATTGGGTCATATCATGCACTACCGGAATCAAAGGCTTTGTCGAGTGTCATATTCTTTGCCGAGTGTATTTTATCGGACACTCGGCAAAACATCTATTTGGCAAGTGCCAAACTAAAAACACTCGGCAATTCTACTGAAAACACTCGGCAAACTTCGGCACTCGGTAAATATAGGAAAAAACCCCTCGACAAATTACGGCACTCAGCAAACATCGCGCCACGTGTCCCTCCATGAAAAAAGAAAAATAAATAAATAAAATCATTTGTCGAGTGTCTAATATCTGATACTCGACGAACTCCTGTGTTTGTCGAGCACTCGGCAAACTCGGGCTTACAGGACCACGCGCGTTTCTCTCTTATCTCTTTTAGCCGCCGCCCGTAAGCCTCTCCCCGCGCTCCCTTCCCTCCTCTCCCCCGCTCCGCCTCTCCTCTGCGCCCCCCACGTGTCCCTCCATGAAAAAAGAAAAATAAATAAATAAAATCATTTGAGTGTCTAATATCTGATACTCGACGAACTCCTGTGTTTGTTGAGCACTCGACGAACTCGGGCTTACAGGACCACGCGCGTTTCTCTCTTATCTCTTTCAGCCGCCGCCCGCTAGCCTCTCTCCGCGCTCCCTTCCCTCCTCTCCCCCGCTCCGCCTCTCCTCTGCGCCCCCACGTGTCCCTCTATGAAAAAAGAAAAATAAATAAATAAAATTATTTAGGTATCTAATATCTGATACTCGACGAACTCCTGTCGAGCACTCGGCAAACTCGGCCTTACATGACCACGCGCGTTTCTCCCTTGCCTCTTTCAGCCGCCGCCCGGAAGCCTCTCCCCGCGCTCCCTTCCCTCCTTTCCCCCGCTCCGCCTCTCCTCTGCCCCCCCCCCCCCCCCCCCCCCCCCCGCGCCTCTCCTCTCCCGCACCACACTTGCCCTCCCATCTCAGATCTGCGCGCTCGTCCTCCGGCAACCCCAACGGCGGCGGCTCGGGCGGCCTCGGCCTGCGGGACAGGGCAGCCACGTTGGGGTGCGCCCCTCCTGCGCGCGGGCTCCAGCTCCCTGCTCTCGCAGGTGAGCGTGCTGCCACTGCAGGTGGACCTCCTGCAGCTACCGCCGGGGGAGCCCACGCTGCGCGGCGTCGTCGACCGCATCTTCGTGCACTAGCTCTCGCTCCCGGACACCGCCGTGCTGGGGAAGTACCTGCACAGAAGGCCAAGGCGAGCGGTGGTGGGGCGGTGGGGGCCGTGATGCTGCCCTCGATGATGCTTCAGGGGGCGCCGCTGTGCTGCCGCTCTCCCGGAGGTCGCCGCCGCCCTCCCTTCCCTCCTCTCCCACCCGAGATCTGCTGCTGGAGGAGATCCTGTGACCGCAGATCCACAGCTGCAGGAGCCCGTGAGGACTGTTTGAGGAACCCGCAACGAAGTCCTCCACTGCCGGTGGCGAATCTGCGGCAAGCTGGTGACAAGATGTTTGCTTCTGGGTCTAATTTGATTTCTTCCCCTTCCTGTGTTCCCATAGATCACAGCCTGCTCTTCTCTGGTCTAGGTTTGGCTGGGAAGGGAAATCGTCTGGAACCCTGGAGCTGCTCGAGAAAGGGAACGTCACTCCAGACTGCACATGGAAAGGTCGATGGGGGCTGCAGCTTAGGGGGAGGTATTGTGCTGCTGTTTGTTTTTAGGAGATCCAGTAGTTCATGTTATGACCGTAAAAGTCAAATACTTATATCCAAGAACATCACTAGTATAGTAGTATTCCAGTGAACCTGCAGAGACGGCAAATGGAACAATGGTTCTCTTTTCAGAGATGTTGGATTGTGGCGAGTAGCAGTACAGCAGCTCAATTCAGTTTCAGCTTTGCATTGTTTGTTAGATTCATAGGAGAAGGTCAACAGTTTTAGATTTATAGAGAACCTGTCTTTGCATATTGATTGCTGAGTTTACAACAGCTGCTGAATTTGGGTCGGTATGAGTAGAATGAATTGCATGATTTCAAATGAATTGCTACTGTTAGGAAGTTAGAGTTGCCAATTCCTAGTTATTTGAAAGTTTTTTTGGAAATATCAACTATATTGTAATTATGCATATGCATGGGTTATGTTTACTTGAGTAAATTGGGGAGTCGTTATGTTATTGAAACAAATACATTGTGCTAACTTGCAAGCTGCAACCAGTGCGACATTGTTTGCTACTGAAATTTGCATGCTCCAAACTCTGAAAATAGACATCTTTTATTTTGGTTTTCTGTCCTTGTCTATTTTTCACTGTAATGGATATCTGTCTTGTCTGAGCTCTCAGAGCTTGCATAGCCCTTTGTCATATGTACTTTTACCAAAGTAAATTGCCCATCGTGCATAATACTCATAACATGGTTTGCGCTTTTCAGGTTCTGTTGATATCAATGCTGACGAGGTAAACTAACTGATTTCTGCTTAACTACAAATATTTTTACCCTTGTGCTGAGTCCTACATTTTCTGATTCGACTAAAAATATTTTGTGGCCTTGTGGTGAGCCCTGTTTAGTTTATGTTTGGATCAAAGTACAAATATTCTTGATACAGAAACTGACTGCTAGAATACGTCCTCTCTGATTGCCCTTCCTTTACTGAAAATTGGCACATCTCATATGCAGATATTTTTCATGCAATCTGAAATTTAGAGCTGTAGTGATGTTCCATCCAGATAGTGTTCATATCCAGATACAGATAGTGTTCATGCAATCTCATATTTAATTGTACTTTAGCGATGTTTTATATTACTTAGGGCTGTTCATGGTCTTTAGAGAATCAAGTTAATTTTAGGTGATAAGCATTTCTTTAGCATTTTGATGTAAACTCAAGATAAACTCCTACAAAGCATCTGTTTGTCTACATTTCTTGTAATTACCGACATACAGTACTATGTAATTACTGATTACTAATTTATTTTCATGTCTTCGTGATTTCTAATTCACTACCGGAATCGAAGGCTTTGCCGAGTGTCATATTCTTTGCAGGGGGCGCCGCTGTGTTGCTTAACTAGGATGGCTTGTACCAGTACAAGCAACCAGTTCTGTGGCCAGTTCAATTCCCATTAGAGAGAGAGAATTAAATTAAGCTCCAGGTGAAATTAAGTTGCCATTGTCATGCTGATAATGGGTAAATCTGAGCCATTTCTCGAGTTCTTTTGCTCTTGTTCTTTTGCTCCAGGTGAGGAAGGAGAAGCTAGGGGATCGAAAATGTTCTTCTAATAGAAAAGGTTCTTCTCACACAACTTGTGCTTCTTTAAATTTCTCACACATAGTTCTGTAAGCCAACAATCCATCACTGAAATGGTAGCTCAAGAAAACCTTTTTCTAAAATGTCCAAATAGATGTTTTCCTAGCACCTTTTTCCTGCATACATGAACTTTTATCTTCTATTTGCAATGGCCTCTTTTCTGCCTAAGAGGTGGGTGTCCAGTTCATGGCTATATAGAAAAATCAAGTCATTGTCCTATTTTTTTTAGGAAAAGTAAATAAAAGAATAACTATTGGAGTTGGCCGTGCACTGGTTAGCTGCGGCAAAGTCGAAGTTCACAGTGAATTTGAATGATATAGTTAGTTATCAGTGTGTAAACATGTGGTTACTTCTATACCTAAGGGTGAGACAACAAACTGTGTTCATATTTCTTCCTTCTTGCAGCAGTGAAGAAGCTAGTTTCATGAAGAATGGAGTAGAAGACATGTCTACTGGGGTGCTGGTGGTTTTACCTTCACTATTTTGGTAGCATAGTTTTTGAATTTTTTTTCTGGATGTTAATTCTTCTGAACTTATACCTGTCATTAGTCTTTTAAATTTGTCATCTCTATTTCTATGTCCATGTGGTTATTATGAGAATTATGTTGCCAGGAGTATGATGTGCATGCAGATATGGTGTACTAAGAGTTTTGTATGGCAGCTATTAAAATGAAATATGCTGAGAAAAAAAATATTTTTTTTTCTTTGGAAAATAGGTTTGCCGAGTGTAATTCCAAAAAACACTCGACAAACAATAATGGTATGCTGAGAAAAAAATTATTGTTTCTTTGGAAAATAGGTTTGCCGAGTGTAATTCTCAAAAACACTCAGCATAGAATTATTGTTTGTCGAGTGTATTTTGGAAAAACACTCGGCAAATCACTTTTTTTGCTAAGTGTCAAATTTGACACTCGACAAACCATTTGTCGAGTGCGTGATAAAAAAACATTTGGCAAATAGCTATTTGTCGACACTATAGATGCTGTGTGCTGTTTATCAAGTGTTACACTCGGTAAAGCCTTTGCTAAATGTTTTTTTGTCTTTATCGAGTGCCTGTGGCACACGGTAAAATCACTGTTTCCGGTAGTGATGCTTCAGAAGTTGCCATGTCAAATATATACAAGTATAATATATCCAAGGCTGGCATATATAACTAGACGTATAGATTAAAAAAAAAAACTATCGTCATGTTCTGCAGCACTACTTCAACAGTACCTGCAGCGAACGAATAATATTTTTCTCTCACAACATTTCAGCATAAGCTAAATTTCAGCGAAACAAACAGGGCTACGTATCTGTAAAAGTCAAAACGACTTAGGCTGTATCTCTGGTTCAGCTTCTTGAAAGTGATTCTACTGCCAAAAAGCATAAAATCAACTAAATGGATAGAACCTGAATTTTCACAGCACCTTAGATCCTGCTTTCAGCTTTCTAGCTTTTTACAAATGAGTGGAAATAGAGGGATTTTTTACAGTTGTTTCAGGGAAGAAAAAAAAAAGAGAGGATACAGGTTTTATAGTTGTTTCAAGCAAACAATTTATAGCGTTTTTACAACATAATAGTTCACAACAACTTTTTCACACTCGCAGCAGCTTTTCAACATAGTCAGTTTATAAAGACAGTAATGAGTTAATCAAATAGCGATGACTTTCGTAGAAGGAAACTAAAGGATCGGAGCTAGAGTGCACTGCTAATAACCTGCTGGTGGAAGTGGCGGCGATGACGGCGGCGCAATGATCTCCATGGGGCCCGTGATGTTGTATCTGATGTAGCAGCTGTACCCCAAGCAGTAGCCAGCGGTGTCATTCGGTATGTTCCGCACCAGCGTATTGCGCAGGTACCCGAGGCATGTGGTGCACTCGTCGTGTACCAAGTCCCACCTGCACTGCGCCAGCGCGCACATCTCCAGCGAGTTGCTCTTCGAGTCCATGTAGCTGGAGCTGTTGTAGGCGAACCGCAGGGGCGAGACGGCGGCCTGCTCAGTGAGGTTGCCGACCAGCGCCCACCGCGCCTCGCTCATGCGGGCAGCGTTGGCGGCGTCGAAGGTGTAGTTGAACGAGCGCACCACCCATGCCGCGAGGTCGACCTGGTCCGCCGCACCGAAGAAGGGCTGGTTCGAGTACCGGATGAGGCACCTGTCGTAGTTGACGCTCGCCGACCGGCTGTACGGGCACCCGGCGCCCACCCAGGAGACCGCCGCGTTCAGGCACCTCACGCACTTGTCCCACCTGTAGTCCGCGTAGCACATGAGGAGGCCGAAGACCTGGTCGTGCCCAAATCCGTAGCTAGTGTTGAAGAAGCCGCCGTTTTGGGTGGCGCCCTGGCGGAGGAGCTCGACGAGCATGTAGACGTTGAACTGGTACGTGCTCCCGGCGGTGAAGTTGTCTGATGAGCAGAATGGCGACGGAAATGGCGTGTACTCATCGGCGTGTACTCCAGTGAGCCAGGTGGTGGTGGTTGCGGCGAGTAAGAGCAGGACAGGGAGAAGGCACGCTGCCACAAAGCCATGTAGCTAGCTAGACGTGGATAATGCTGTGTTTTCATTACAAGCGAGGGGGCAGTGGTGGAGGGAAATCATCGCATTTAAATTTGTCCAGGGCAACGATGACCCTAATAGCCTATACATAAAATAAAAGAAAATGGTAGCAAGAGACCACAGTAGGAGAGCCCGGAGGGTGCTCCAATGCGCGCGCGGTGTTGCTGCCTCTTGTCCTTAGCAGCCAGGTCGCTGCCTCTTGCCCATATCGCCAGGATCTGTTTTCTTGCACGTCAGTCTTGACGTTGTAATTTTAGCTATGGCCGCTTTTTGGTTGCTTCTCCCACAAAGTACCACTCTTTGGGTCTGTTTGGTTGAACTGTAAAGCTGGGAAAAAGCTGATGTGAGAAAACTGAAAGATGTTTGATTAAACAAGTATAAAATATACATTCTATCTTTATCTCTTTCTGGAAACAACTATGAAAGAATTCTTTATTTCACCAATTTCGAAAATAGAAAGCCAAAAACCCAAAAACAGAGTTTGAGATGCTTTCAAAAATATGCTATGGAAAAGCTGCGGCTTCTAAAAAAATCAGCATCCAAAAGCAGCCCCTTTAGTTGGGATTTTTGCTTTTGGGAAGCAAAATTAGAGCCTTAGATTTATCTTTCTAGCTTAAACCCACACTCTAAGTCTTCATTTGAAAGTTATTTAATAAAAATTGCTCTCTATATCTCTTCACTCTCCAATGACTTGTTTATATCTTATTCGGCTGTTTGGAGAGCCATCTCTGCTCTATCTTTGGTGAGCAAAGAAATCAGGAACATATGACAAAAATATTTGGAGCTCTAGATGAAAAGCTTTAGAGAGGATTTTTTAACAAAATGTTTATTCATATCATTATAGAAAATATAAAGTGACACTTATAGTTGCTATTAGAGGGCTAAAACAACCAGTGATAAGATGAACAAGATACACCCTAAGTGTTCTTCCAAAGATTTAGCTTGTCGTAAGTCCCCAAACTAGACCAATGTTTTTGTTGTCAACGGATGTGGGAGCGCAGTGGGGTGTGGGGTGGGCACAGGGCTACGGTGGCACCAGCCGAGGAGGACAAACGAAGAGAGGAGGGAGAACTGGTACAAAAATTGGTTTTACAATAGCCTTTTATATCTTTTCAAAGGCGGTAGACTTAGTCAACTAAAGATGGCAACGGGCACAGAATGCCCGCATACCCGCGGGCATGGAACCCGATGGGCAAGGATACGGGCACCACTTCTTGCCCGCGGGCACCGGCGCGGGCACCATCCTGAACCCAGAGGATAGTTCTTCGCGGGCAAAGAAATTTGCTATCCTCGCCCGCTTATGTAACACCCCAGGTGTTTGCCTTCCACATTTGCACTTGCATTTCATAGACATGAGCATCATTCATTCATTCACAAGCTTATATCACATGAAACATGTCTTTGAAACATTGCAACGTATCGTTATGTTTCTTGTGTGTTGTTTCCTTTATGAAATGTAAAGTGTGCAACACTTAAGTGCAACATGTGCCACTCACTTAGTGGAACAAAGTTAGTTAGTACTATGCAACAAGATTAGGAAACAAGTGAAACATGACTATGAAACAGTTGTAACATTTCATGTGTTTTTCATTGTTTCAGTACATACCTTGCTTGACTCTTGTATGACCAATGTATGGTGTGGCTAAAAACTCTTGTAAGTGACTTAGTTATAGAATGTCTTTTGGAACATTGTTCATGTTGATCACTTTGACTAATTAGGTTCCCAAGTCATGGTTTGACCAAATTTGACCCCTAAACCCTTTGGTTTAACTGTTTAAAAAGTGTAGCTTAGGATGTTTGCATGTCTGAGCAACCTAAAACAAAGTTGTAACAAATTTGATAAGGAACAAACTTTGTTTAGAAGCCAAGCCATGAAAATGTGCACAACATGTTCAAAAAGGACCCACAAGTCAGTTTTGAAGGTGGATTCAACATTTGAAAAATTTTCTAAGTCCTTAATACAATTCCAGTTTGATCGGGCCAACTTTGGCTTGATACAACTCATGATCCATTGGGAATTAGGTCTTGGTCATTTAACATAAAGTGTAGCTGGTACTTAGGGCTACAATTTGTATCTTGACTGATTTCGCTGATAACCAACGGATTAGAAGCTAATCATCGTCGAACTTCGCCTGTCAGTCGCCATTGGATAACTGAATCGCCGTTTCAGACGTGCTACAGTGGCGACTGGTTTCAGAGAACAACGGCCGCGTGGCGCCACCCGTCGCCGGTCGCCTGAGCGCGCTGCCACGCGCCGCGGGCGTCCTGGCACGACCGGCCACGATGTGCACACCCCCGCGCGCCTGCCTAACCTGCTCGCCATCCCAATTTTTCATTTCTTCGCCTCCATCGCGCGCTGCAAGCGAGCTCCGCCGCTCCGCCATCGCTGCCGTAGAGCTTTGCCATCACAGCGCTCGTAAACCACCGCAAAAACGCGAACTCCGTCTTCACCGTAGCTCCGTAGTGTTCCTCTCGACCTTGTCCACCACTTAGCCGAGCTGTTTGAGCGTTGGTAAGAGCGCATTCACCATTCCAGCCACCGCCGCCATGAGCGTGCCCTCGTCGGAGTTGAGGCCGCCGTGGTCGGGGTATCTAGGAACCCTCCCCGCCTCTTCTCTTTGCTGTGATAGAACCGTGGCGACCTCCTGTAGCTCATGCCGTGCTCGGTTGAGCCAGCCGTGGCTTGCCGTCGCCGGCAGCTCGCGCCGGAGCTTAGCCGTGCCGCCATCACCGGCGACAAGCTCCCTCCGCTAGGTCGTAGCTCTAGCTGGTAGCACCAATCGAACCAACTCATCACGGAGATCACGCCGGTGTCTTTAGTTCCACCGGAGGAGCCGCCGCCACCGAGCTACGTCGTTGGCCGCGCCGTCGCGTGCGCCTCCTCTATTCTGTCTCACTTACATGCGGGTCCGGCTGACATGCGGGTCCCTGCTGTCAGTGACTGTTTGAGTCATAAGCTAGTTCAAAAATTCTAGTTTGAATGCTGATTTGAGATTTTTGTATCTTCAAATGTGTAGATCTAAATACTGTGATTCAAATTTTGTTAGACTCACAATGAGGTCTAGTATTTAAGAAAAATATGTCTTGAGCACTTTATGTAGAAATTTTGGATGAATTAAATAGGAACTTGAAAAGTATTTATGAATGCATGCAAACTTGTTTAAATCATAACTTGAGTTTCTATGATCCAAAAATTGTGAAATTTTGTGGGTAAGCTAGTATTGCTTAGTAGAAGCTCTGGTTAAAACTTGAGAGACATTGCATGTGTAGTTTTTGAGTTATAGATTTTCCTTTTATCATTGATGGATACTTGTGTGAATTTTTGTAAATTATTTATGAATCCTATGGCCATGAAACTTGGTAGGTAGTATCTTGGTACCTTATGGATGCTAGGAAAAATATGAAATCTGTTGCTTGACACTTTTCACTAAGGGTTCCTAATTATGCCATTTTAAGCCATTCTGCCTTACCAATTTTTGTGTAGGTTGTTATACTTACTAAAATGGTGTGAAATTTTTATGGTAGTCTACTTAGGGCATATAGTGTCTACTGTAATTTTTGTAGATTTAATGGTGTAGTTTTCATATATGTTTACTATTTCCTCTAATTAATTAAATAAATTAAGAAAGGTATTAGAGGAAATGTTTTGGTGATGAACACCCTACTTTTTGGTGTCCTTGTGATATGGGTGACATATGAGTAGATTTAGTTTTGTCCAATTATATGTTTACATCTTAAGTTATTAATTATTCGTTTGTATTATGTCCCTCTGAACAGATCTGGGGACTTTAGAAAGTTCCCCATGATATTTTGATTTTCTGTGAATGTGATGAATACAAGAGTTGTAGATAATTTATGTATCTAGCTCCTGTCAAAATTTGAGGGCATTTGGCCTAGTAGTTTAGAAACTACAGCTGTTTAAAGTTAGGTTCCAGTTTTTGCTTACTCTCTGCCTTGTGAGGACAGAGTTCTGTTGATTCATGAATTCGACCTGATAAAAGTTTGAATCATGCTTTGAGGTCTGAAAATGAATTGTAGATAATTTCATAAGCTTTCCAGAATGTCTTGTTGCATGTCATTTGGATTTATAAATCTCTAGTTATGGCTAGTTTACTGTACCACTACATAGTCTCCATTTTGTTGAAATGCAAATGCTTGAGTGTATGCTTGCGCTATGTGCTCGTTGATTGTTTAGGGGTTAGCCTAACTTGAGAATATGCTTAGGTGCAGGTGCTAGGTCATTAACTGAAGATGAGCAATTATACATTAGGTTGTATAAACTTGGTAAGTAAAGTGATTTGAATAGGGCTTAAGTTGTAATATGCAAGCTACAGCGAACATGCGCATTCCCTGAGCATCCCTGACATTCGTCATGTGCATCCATGATATTTATCTTACGCATTCATACAATAGGTGTGCCGGAGAGAGTGACGTTACTGGAGTTGGAGGGAGTTAACCAGGAGGAGGAGCCCGAGGTGCAGGAAGCCGACGAAGCAGCCGCCGCGGAAGAATTGTCCGAGTGCCCTGACCACCAGCCTTCCTCGTTCCTGAAAGGCAAGCCCCGGAGCATATTAAGCCTCCCATGCTTTTACAAATACATTGAGTATCTTTTATTGTTGATGATGCATTACGTATAGGAATTGGTTGGAACTAATTGCTGCATTATATATTCTTCCTTGTCCAGATATCACACTGGAATCCTATTTAAGTTCAGGATGGGTTAAATGCTTAGCCATGCTTAGTGCGGTAGAAGTTAGGTGATTTCCTGTCACCTGCGAGCTTTAGGATGAGGTGGATCACGGTTGGCTATATTTGCTATCGTGGAAAAGAACCATGTGAATAATGAATTAAGACCGGACGGGGTCTTGTGTAGGTTTGAACATAGTGACTCCGTCTGAGTCGTTTAAGGACCGATACGCTGTACGTCCTCATGTCATGTTGAACGCAGCCTAACACTTAGCTGGCCGGATAAGTTGTTCCGACCGCGAAGCCTAGTAGCTCGGTTTAGGCCAAGGACGCGAGCAAGGGTCCGCAATCTGGATGGAAGTAAGGATGTGCAGGGAACCATTGGCGTAAGCCCAAGGGCGGGTTAAGTCACCGAGCACTCATGGCAGAGTGGTTCTCTGATTTTGCGGCACTGTTCGGACTCGCGACTTCTGAATTGTACCAACGGTGACTTGTTGCGACCCTGACGGGGGAAGCAGGGTTTGTGTTTAGGAATACCCCTCTAGCTGGATAGGAATCGATTCGAATCGTCGTCTCTCCCGGATAGTGAGAACTTGACTGAGCAGCGGCAACGTAGATTCAATTAATTTAACGATATGGTTAAATGGATGATGATGATAATAAGGTTGCCACAATGAATACCTGATATGGTTATTAATGTTTGCACCATAATAAAATGATTGCTTAGTACATGTGCTAATATAGATGACAGGATAATGGCTAAAAAGTCACTGCTAGTCAGGATAAGAGTTGATCATACTACTTATGCTTTTCTGCAAAAAGAAAGTGTCAGCCAGCTCCACTACATTAAGCTATGCATAATCCTTGGTGTCATTGGTTTGGTTTCCGACGGGTAAGTCTAGCTGAGTACATTCCCGTACTCAGGATTTATTCCCTCTTGTTGCAGATGACTTTCTATATCAGGGATTCTGTAAGTATTGTCTCCACCCGGCGGGTGATGAAGACTAGATCATGGGCATGATCTCCGTTCTCTTATCTGAATGCTTTTGCGGGCCGTGATCAGCAAACCAGTATGTGTATTTGAACTCGGTGTGTGAGTTAAACTATTTGCTTCCGCATGGTTACAAGACTTGTTTTGTAATAACGATGACTCTGCGATGATGTAATCTATTTGCGAACATCTGCGAAATGTTGTAACGTACGATATGTTATGTTGAATTACTGTGATCTTGGTTGTATGCAAGTTGGTTTAAAATCCTTCGAGATTTCGGTTGACTACCGGGTTTATATGGGCCCAAGTTCGAGAATTTGATCGTTTCGGCGATTGTTTTTGTGCTTGTGCTCTTATAAATTGGTCGGTTCTGTGACAGCTTATCCGCCAGACCCGCTCCGCAGGTCTGACATGTGGGACCTACAAGCAAATATATATATATATATATATATATATATATATACACGATTTGTTGTCAATATGTATCTTCGTATCTTTTGTAATGCACTCTGATTTATGTATATGCTCAACCTGGCGGGCACACGGGCATGCCCGCGGATGGAGGGCGCGGGCATGGTTTGTTGCCCGTGGCGGGTCGCGGGCGCGGGCGAGAGATTTAGCTGGCGGACGCGGGCGTAAGAAGGTAGTATCCGCGGGCACCACGCCCGTTGCCATCTTTATAGTCAACCCCTTCTACAAATACTATGTGATGCACTGCAGCTTACAAACAGCTTTTAGAAATCAATTTCTAGGGGGCAATTCACTTAATAAAATCACCTCTGAAAAAAGCTATACCTATTTTCAAAGACAGGTGACATAAGGAATCACTTCTAAAATCCTATTTTTACGCGGTGGATGAAAATAGGTTATTTCTAGGGCTGGTTGACTAAGTCAACTATCCTTGCAAATAATTGCCAATAAACAAATAAATGTATAACTTCTTTAAACGCAGTCAGATAGAGACAAAATTTATATAAAAATTATAGAGTTTAATGAGATTTTAA
This sequence comes from Miscanthus floridulus, assembly GCF_019320115.1. Lineage (NCBI taxonomy): Eukaryota > Viridiplantae > Streptophyta > Magnoliopsida > Poales > Poaceae > Miscanthus > Miscanthus floridulus. The sequence continues at coordinate 97,758,537 of NC_089593.1, forward strand.
ATTTTGTAGTTGACAACTTTTATATCCTCAAATTTTGAAATTAAAAATTCACACTATCTTTGATAGAGGCACGCCCTATGTTAAAGTTCTAGTGCTCAATGAGATCTAAAAATTTTGTTGCTCATTTTTTTTATTGAGACAGTTTACGTAATGCAAAATGATAGCATCCTATACTTATCACAAATGATTGTGTGATGCTGCGGAGATCATAGGTTCGAATCTCCAAGGACGCATTTGTGGGAAAATGATAAGAAAATAGATCTCACGACACCTACAGCCTCGAGGTAGCTCCTCGAAAACAAAAATATATTTTTTCTATTTGTTTATGATTTTTAAAAGTAAAATAATTTTTAGAGACGATTGACTTAATAAAACTACCTCTACAAATCGGCTTTTTTGGGTGGTTTATGACCATCCTAGAAATATCTCATTTCTCGAATCAGCGTAGTAGTGGTTTTAAGACCGTCTCTAAAATTTAATTTTGACTGGATCTAAAAATCTTATGTATGGTAGTAAAGCAAGACCCTTGATGCAAATTTGGCTTTTGATGCTAGGTGCGTAATACTTCGAAAAAATTCACCAGCACAGGAGAGACAGCTGAATTTTTGGTTAACAAGGAACAAAATTAATTAGGGAAAATGAAATTAAACTTCTACAACAAAAGCTCAAATAAATGAAAGAAAAATCAACCACGGACATAGACACACAGGCACAAGCACAAATACGAGGATGCCAGTGGATTTTGTGTCTGACTATCGATCAGCTTCCACATGATAAGTGTTGGCTGGGCAGCCCCGGCCCATATGCACTACGAGTAAATGAGTAATGAATATGCAACTGTCTTTAATACCATAGACCATAACATCCACAAACTTATAAACAATATAAAATTAGTAAAAATGTGAACCATAACTTCCACAAACTTATTAACAAAAGGTTATTGTTAATAAGGGTCGGGTCTGTTTGGTGGTGCGGTGAAGAGCAGGACAGGGGGAAAGCACCGCCAGGCCACGAGCTTTATATTTCTAGCTTGGCGTGGATGCTGCATTTTCACAGGCGAGAGGGCAGTGGTGGAGTGGCCGTCTGGCATAGGAAGAGGGAAATGGTCGTAGAAATATAGAACGATGGCCCTACTAACATATATATACTGTTTTGCTATAATACACATGGGTGCATCCTGTATATAGAATGCACCCAGGCTGGCGGGCGCACAACTTGGAGCAACCAGCGAATACGTGCATGCATGCATGGAATTTTTTGTTGGTTTGAATCTTTGAAACAAATTTTCTCCTAAACCGTAACCCCGATTGACAAACCGTTTGTTGCATCCGACTCAAAAAAATATTCTGAGCAAAACTAGATCCAATATGGATATATTTTTTATCCTTTAAGCGAGTTGCATGTCAATGTACTACTGATTGCAACTAGTTATAACACTATGTATTATATGCATCTGGTCACTATAATCACGTCAAGTTGCAATTCTGAGTTGCAATCATATCTGAGTAGCAACTGTGTTGCAATTGAGTAGTAACTAATTGCAATCAGTAGTAATTGGTTTACAATCGGGTAGTAACTTTGTTGCAACAAGTAGTAATTGTGTAGTAACGAGTTGCAACCAATACTAAATACGCTACAGCTAAGTTGTAATTATGTTGTAGAAGTGCTTGCAACTCATAGTACAACATATTGCAATTACGTATTTGAAAAAAAAAACTTTATCAAATACAGCCTTCATTGCAACCAGTGCTAAATACGCTACAGCCAAGTTGCAATTGTGTTGTAGAAGTGTTTGCAACTCATAGTACAACATATTGCAATTACGTATTTGAAAAAAAACTTCATCAAATATAGCCTTCATTGCAACCAGTGCTAAATACGCTACAGCCAAGTTGCAATTGTGTTGTAGAAGTGCTTGCAACTCATAGTACAACATATTGCAATTACGTATTTGAAAAAAAAAAACTTCATCAAATACAGCCTTCATCGCAACCCGTGCTAAATACGCTATAGCCAAGTTGCAATTGTGTTGTAAGAGTGCTTGCAATTCATAGTACAACATATTGCAATTACGCATTTGAAAAAAAAACTTCATCAAATGCAGCCTTCATTGCAACCAGTGCTAAATACGTTACAGCCAAGTTGCAATTGTGTTGTAGAAGTGCTTGCAACTCATAGTACAACATATTGCAATTACGTATTTCAAAAAAAAACTTCATCAAATATAGCCTTCATGGATCTCGTTTTGTTAAGCATATTTTTTTCAACAACCTACTTCAAACAGAACTAAAATCAGATATATGGTTTAGAAGATATCATATTTTTTCGTTTAGAATCAACAAAAGATTTCCTGCATGTAGGAGCGTGTTAGGTGACATCACGTAAGAACGGCTGGCTGATTGTTTGCATGCAGGAGCGTGGACGCTCGCCGCGCTCCGCGCGTCACGCGGCTGGATACATTTGCTATACAGAATGCACCTAGGTGTATTTTAGCCTATATATATATATATATATATAGTTGGCACCCTAGCTACTAAATAATATTCACGACCCGACCCCTCCAGGTTCCGCCCGCAGTCCACGCGCTCGGCCACCAGAAGTGATGTTTTTCCAAAAAAAAAAATTTCTTCCGTGCCTATTTCTAGCCGATTTTTTTCTTTATTTTGTGTTTCTGGCCTTTTTTTTTGTGTCTTCCTGGCCGATTTTTTGTGTTTCTGGCCGATTTTTTTCTTTCGTTGCCCACTCGGACCTGTGTTTTCGGTGTTTTTTTTGCGTGAGTTTCATATTGTTTTTTTTTTCTAGCCGGTTGTCATTTTTTTCCGTTAGGCCTCGAGGGATGCATATATTTGGCCGTTTTTTCATTTCTATATACCAGGTTCCTTGTGATGAATTACTTGTCAACAATAATAATTCATTATCTAAACTATAAATATTATTTTAATTTGATTGGTACAAACATATCTTGTCATCAATAATAGTACGTGATGGTAATCACAAATAGTACTATTTGGTTCGTTAATAGTTACAAAGAATCTGTAGGCTGTTTGGGACAACTTGAACCAAAAAAACTGCAGCGAAGAGGCAAGAAAGGGGATGGTTTATGAATTCCACAGCTTGATTCTTTCACAAAAAAACACTCCACAGCTTGATCACAACGAGATTTGGATCCCCCCAAGGTGCAGATACACTCTTTGTTTTTTGAAGAACTACAATGATGATGCACAGGCATCAAAGTGCTTCCTTCTGATGAACTGAAATCTGCATCATTCAGGGCTCTTTGGATGTCATTTATAGTTTGCAACAATGCAACACAGCTTTTCTGGATGATGGCCTGTTATCATGGATATTTTCCTATCTGATTATAGGTCCCCATTCACCAAACACTTGGGATGCTGCTAACATTGACCTTCATTTGCATAGCACCCAGACCCAACTTGTTAGGCATTATGACAGTAGCTTCTTAAAAAACCTGCAATATAAGATACATGTATAAATTCATGAAGTAATCGATTGCTTGTGTATAGTGGCAGAGCAACTAACGGAAAGTTGTGTATGGTGAAACCAATACAAATGCTCACATTTGGAGTAGTCCTAATAACTTGTTTCTTTAATGTCAGCTAGTCCATACATAAATCAAGATAGATAAATCATAAAATCAATGTCGAATTTTATGCCTGGTGGAGACAGCGACCAGTCCAGAGCATACCTTGTTCATGCTAACGGCACACTAGTGTTGCTGATCGAGTGCGCATGAGCCCAACATCACCGACTGGTGGAAGAAGGCTAACTAATAAAATTAGAAAAAATATGTAACTGGTGAGAGCTCACATCAGTAGGCAAGGTTAAATAAAAATTCATGCATGGTGGTAAGCTTAGAACCTCAAGGCTCTCAATTTTTTTCTCTGTCCCATTCCAAAGACAGAATATAATATTTTGTTACTGTGACGATTCTCTATTTCTGTACAAGGTTCCTTTGACACAGTTTTATTGCAGTCATAAAGAAACATTTGTTCAACACAAATCCTTCTGACCATAAAAACATCTTAGGTTTTGCAATCATAGTATTCTAAAAAGTAAATACTAGCACCAATTGAGCTTAGCTAGCACATCTTGACTGCACAGATAAGCTCCTAATGTCCATAATTTAATTTTTGGTTTAAAGAATTATGTATTTAAACTAAATATCTTCGTACAAAATCAGTAAGTGACAAATTATTATGATTTGCTCACATATATACTGACATGACTCTGAAAGTGACAAAAAAAATCGCTTGGAATCATAAAACATATGGACATGGTCACATATATTTGTAACTATATATATGTTTAGGCATGTGTCTCGCAACCACAGCAGAATTGAGCCTGTCATCCACCAAAGACACACTGTCCCCATGTCAGGGAATGAAACAATAGTGTATCTAAAAAAAAATTATGATCGGTCCCTCTGAATAAGTTCAGGGATTCCTCCTAAAACAAGATAATATCGATATACATGCTCTGTTTACCATGTTCGTATCTTGCATGGCAAAAGGAAAACATGGGAAGTGCAATTATGAAGAGGAAAAGAAGAAAATATAGGCAAGCAGAGAAAACTGAGACAGAATAGCATGGAGCCATGAATATGAGCACAAGCAAAAGATCCTGATCCAATCAGACATGATGGAGAAAACATGACAGAGGGAGGCCATGAATATACATTGACATGGAGTGGACTAAGCCCAATTCAGTAAACAGGTGGCGGTAGAACTGTTCACATGAGTGCAGGTTTTTTAGAATTAACCCCAATGACCAATACTGGCATAAGCTCTAACTAGGAACAGAGTACACGAGTAATAGAACTAACTAAGGTGGCAAGATTGTGGCTTCTCTTGGCACTGCCCTATCGAGATCAGCCAAAGAAATCTATATCTGATAGATGGATTGATGGTCAAGATATTGCACCACAAGTGGGTGCGCTAGTGCCCAAGTGAGATCTGCACAAAAACTAAGAGAAAGAAAAGAGGATAAATAACAATGATGAAAATATTAGGTCTAACCAGAGGAAGCATAATCAACAATATTGAGCAAGAAATGAACACAACATAGACAATTGGACAAACAAATCCTGAAGTGAATCCCAAGGGGAAATGTAAATCATATACAACTCAACCTCTAACTATTTTCGAAAAATGTCACCGCCTATGATGGTAATGTACCAACAGCATGAAGAATCAAAAGAGAGTGAAGAGAGAACCTTATGTGCTGGAGGAGCTCAGAGAAGACTAGTATGAAGAAATCCTCATACGCACATAATTTTTGTTTCAAAAAAAAAATCAGCTTCAGGTTAAGGATATTTAAGAATAAAACTTCAATGAATGCATTCTATATTTTCTGTAGAGATGCTAAATCAAGTGAATTTCACTTCAACTATAAGGTGGCACAATGTCTAATCCAATATTAATCACATTCATCCAACTATTTCAATTGAACCAGAAAAATTTAGCTGGGGCAGAACGTGAACACATAACTCATATTATAAAAAAAATCAAATACGCACATCACATTCTCATTGATATCCTACACGAATGGATAATGTATGACAAATTTAATTCTTAAAGAATGAAGATGGTACCTACTATTAAAAAGCGGTCGCCCATAGCAATATAATTCATTAATTCAACATACACCAATTTGACTAAGATTCAACTACCCAAGAGCTAATAAACCTATAATTTTAAACAAATCAATTACTGTATGATATTATGAGAATACATCGACAATGTTTCAACTAGCTGTCATGAAGCATATGAGCAGAAATACTTTTAGGGACTGCTAGATAATTAATTTAAGAACTTGAACAACAACCAAGCAGAATCAGATACGATACAATGTGCATCCACCATGAAGTTTCCATGTTCTGGAAAATTCTAATCATGAAATGCGTATCAAAGTGACAAGATGCAACGATGTACATATTTAAAGATGAGCATATGAGTAGTATACAAATTGTCTTACAGGAAGCAAAGTGGCATGCATAATAGGATACAAAAATTTTAGAATACATGAGCATATGAACAACAATGATCAGCTTTGGGATTCAAGAGCATATGAGCATCAGGTGCTCACACACGCAATTATCAAAAGCATACTACAATGATTAACAGTCAGAAACCTTAAATCTATAATATCAACCAGTGCAAACATAGATCAAGATAGATAAATCATAAAATCAATGCCAAATTTATGACTGCTGGAGACAGTGATAAGTCCAAAAAAGTGTAGAGCATTCTCTCTAGCATACCTTTTTCGTGCTAGCGGCATGCCACTGTTGCTGATGAAGTGTAGAAGAAGCAGGAGACGGTGGAAGGCAACTAAAATGATAAAAAACATAAATAACTAGTGTTAATGATTTGGAAGCTACAACAGCCATAAATTAAATGTGTAAAATTGGAAAATTAGCAAGGCTGAAAAAGAAGCTAATTTCCAATGGAAACAAATGCAAAATTTATACTCTTGTAAATCTTCAAGCAGAATTAGCCACACAAACAAATCAGTAATAGTAGAAGAAACTACCTATGTGAGTAATAATGGGGAGTAGATGGAGGATGCTTTGATGGCGAGCGCCTGGGATCTGCACAAAAAACAAAGAGAGAGAAAAGGGGATTAAAAAACTTCTCTTGGCCACCGGACACTGACAAGAAATTTTAAGAAAAAAATCATCACATAAAGAATAATATATATTGCAATATAGCTTCCCATCTGAGATTACATCTAGACAAACATTATTTATAAGCTGAGACTTCACGTGAAAGAAAATTATCATGTAAAATTTTTATGATATGACATTTGAATTTTGCATTGTGTAGCTGATTAGGTCCTAGCAATAAAAAGTTTAGCTCTTCTGAGATGAAAAAAATACTGATATATTCCTTAAGTTAAGAAGATTCAGTTCAGTTGCAGGGAACTATGGTTAAGAAAAATACTTTATGCTTGTTCACTAGAAACTTGATCTAACTAGCACAAGAGGCAATACCTATTGGCTATTGCGCATAATGACACACCACAATGATTAGGTAATATTTCAAATATGAAAATATATGTTTTACCAAAAATAATTACAAAGTTACTAGGAATCAAATGCACATAGTTTCTTAGGTAAGTGTCTCCTTAGGTGTGATTTATTATTACGATCACTTTAGCAAGCTCATAAGTACATAAGACCGCAAATACAGTGACAATATCAAAATAGTCTCATTGATCTATTTCTATGACTATCATCATAGATCTGAAAATACCATATTGTTGCTAAATCTATGTCAAACCAAATAAAGAAACACGTGGCTGGAGCATGATAACAGAGAAAGAATCCAGGATCAAACCTCTATGCTTCTCACCTCTTCCACTACAGTAGCCTGACACTTGAAAAGCAAGAGCACATTTGATGCATTCTGGTTTGGCTGTAGCATGTGTGGACTAGCTAATTAACCTGAAGAACCTTCAAATCAGTTGTGCATGTTCATGGATTGCATGTCGATTCTCCCATGCCCTCCTGCCCTCTTGCATGGGTCCTAACAATGGCAAGTTGCATGCGTGTGAGATGGTTTACTTCAGAAAAATCAGAATAAATCTGTCCTCTCCATGTATCAAAAGAACGTTCGGCAACAAATCATGTGAGGCAATATAGAATTACAGCTGAGGGGGCTGATTTGTGCCACATCATGGACATCATCATACATCGTTAAAATGAATTGCATGTCTATTGCCTCCCTCCATGGATCCTGCAGACGCCATGCATTTTTCATGTCAGGTTATAATATGAGAGAAAATCACAACCCTCCCTCCATAGATCTAGGCAAGATTTAAGAAAAAAATAAAACAAATCGTGTGGATATGAAACCTGCGAGGAGGGGCTGACCACGCCAAGGCGAGCAGAGTCCCCCTTGCCCGCACAACCAGCTCTCCAGGCCTCCATCACCTGGACATCTCGGCCTCGGCACGAGGCGGCGGCAACCTGATGAGGTGAGAAGAGTACGGTGGGCCCAGGTGCGACAAGCTCACCGGCGTCGAACCAGGGAGTAGGGACGGCAGCGAGCTGAGGTCGTGTGGCGAGGGCGGTGGCGATCTGGGGTCTGTGTCGGAGGCGGCGGCGATGGGCGATCTATGCTTGCGACGGCAGTGGATCGAAGAAAGCGGCAACCCGCAACGCCACCGACGAGGCCGCCACCGGGGCTGCAGAGGCAGTGTTCGAAGGTTTCGCAGGCGTCGGAGGCTGCGGACGCAGCGGTGGGCTGCAGAGGCATCGGAGGAGGCGAGGGGGACGCGATGAGCTAGGCGCGTGAGATGAGGGTGGCGAGCTGAGCTCGTACGGCGGTGGGGGCGTCGAGTTGGGCAAAACCGCCATCTCCTCTCCACGATCTGGACTTTTGGAGATTGGAACGGAAAAAAGAAACATTTTTTTCATCGGGGAAAAAACTAGAAGGATAAAGAGGAGGTGGGTGCGGCAGGAAAAAACGCAGGGAGTCGAGGGACCGGGTGGGGTGGCTCGGTGTGGTGATTTGGAGTCGGGTATTGATTATTATTCAATACCCAGGGTACGGTTGCAAGAGGCACTAAGGGATACAGGAGCTTTGCCGAGTGCTAGGGACACTCGACATAGACCCAAAAACACTTGGCAAACTGTTTGCCGAGTGTTACACTCGGCAAATGACACTCGGGAAACAATTTAACGTCAAACGTTGTTTGTCGAGTGTTTTTTGTCGGGCACTGCCCTGAAAACACTCGGCAAACATTTTTTTGAAAAAAATAAAAAAAACAAGCACCAGTCACCGGCCGCCACCACCCGCCACCACCACCTCCTGCTCCGCCGCCGCCACCACCACCAAGGTCACCTCCTGCTCCGCCGCCGCCACCACCACCAAGGCCACCTCCTGCTCCGCCAGCACCACCGCCGCCACCACCAAGCCCGCCTCCTCTGCCTATTCCGCCACCACCACCAAGGCCACCTCCTGCTCCACCACTACCACCATGCTGCCACCGTCCATGCCACCACCTCCACCGCCACCCATGCCTCCGCCTCCATCCATGCCACCACCTCCACCACCACCCATGCCGCCTCCCCGCAACCACGCCGTCCTCCCCGCGACGCCTGACGCAGCCGCGCCACCTCCCCACGGTCCCATCGGCCTCCCTGCGCCGTCCTCCCTATGCTGGATCGGAGTTGGGAGAGAGAGAGGAGAAAAGCTCGCCGGAACCCTAGATCCAGGAGGAGGAGGGCCTACCTCGTCGGGGTCACCATGCCACTGGATCCGCGCCATCGCCATGCCGGGGTTGCCGCACCAGGGCATGTCTGTGCCAGCGCTGCCATGCCTGGGTCGCTATGTCGGGCCACCGCGCCAAGGGCCTCCCACTGCCGTCCATGCGTGGTGGGGCGCGGGGAGGAGCGCGGTGGGCGTGGTGGGTGGGCGTGGTGGGAGGCGGCGGGGCCGGATCCGGAGGGTAGGGGCAGCGTGGTGGCCGGATCCAGGGAAATTCGGGAGGGAGGGAGGCGGCGGTGCCGGATCCAGGAGGGAGGGAGGGAGGCGGCGGGGCTGGATCCGGAGGGGAGGGGCGGCGTGGCATCTGGATCCGGGGAGAGATGGGGCGGTGCGGCGGCCGGATCCGGGGAGAGAGAGGGGGCGGCGGGGAAGGAGAGGGAGGGGCCGGGCGCCGGGGAAGAGTGGGCGGTGCCGGGGAAGGAGAGGGAGGGGCCGGCGCCGGGGAAGAGAGGGAGGGGAGGAGCCAGCCGCCGGCGGGAGGAGAGGAGGGAGAGGGAGGGGAGGGGCCGGCGGCGGGATCCGGGGAGGGAGCGAGCTGTGGCGAGAGGGGGGTGGGTGGGAACGGGAGGGATTTTTTTATGCGGCGTGTTTTTTTTCATCTTTGCCGAGTGTTTTTTTTTACACTCGGCAAACCCTCTTTGCCGAGTGTTTTTTTTTGACACTCGGCAAACCCCTTATTTGCCGAGGGTTTTTGTTTTGCCGAGTGTTTTTAGCACAACAGTCGGCAAAGAATTTATTTACCGAGTGCCCGAGGGAATGCACTCGGTAAATATAAAAACACTTAGCAAATTTGAGGTTTCCGGTAGCGAGGCCAGGAGAGCCGGAGGGTGCTCCAATGCGCGGTGTTCGGTTCGTTGTTAGCTGAGAATCTTGAGATGCCCTTCACTGCACCCCGCTTGCATCGCTGCCTCTTGTCCATATCACCGGATTTGTTTTGATGCAAGTCAATCCTGACGTCGTTAATCTAATTTTGCTATGCCATTTTTTAGGCTCCTTCTTCCACGAACTGTCGACAGGCTTAATGGCCATATTCCGGTATTTTGATAAGTCATTTTAGGAATCGTTCATATCCCGGTATTTTGATCAGTCATTTTAGGAATCGTACATCGAGTTGTAAACAATTTATAGCAGGATAAGGTTACCTGACCTGTCGATACCTAATATTAAAAGTGATAAATTACTATTTTCCATTTCTTACTCTCTTCCTTGTCCGTCTGCCCCTCACTTCTATTCTGTCCCTTGGTCTGTCGTCCCTTGCCGCTATTGCCCTTTTTTTGAGTTTGGAGCTGATATATTTGTACATAAAACTAAAGCGTAAATTTCTTTCTTTCATCTCTCACTCTCCCCCTTGTCCATCTGTCCTTCACTTCTCTCCTATCTCTTTGTCCTTTGTCCCTCACTCTCATCCTTCTCGCTTTTGACTTGGTGGCTAAGCCCGTGGGCGTCACGACTCACGTGTTGGCATGTGGCTCACCTCCATTGTCGCATATGGTTTTAAGGACCTCCAAATGCAAACAATATGTATGATAGGATCATTTATTCAATATATGTAACTCTGAGCATGTGGCTCGGGAGCTCCTATCGAGTACCTAACAAAAACGGGTTACCTAAACACACCCCGCCCCCCGAATCAGTGTCATGATAGTATGATTGACCCACTAACTGATTCTCCTAATCAACCAAAGGTTTGGGAGCTACACCGCCGTAGGCGCTCACATGCACACTTCAGACCATTGCTAAGGCCTGATGGGCCTAAGACAGCCCACTCTAGAAAAAGACCCTGGTGCTAGGGAGACAAGCAACAAGGGCAAGCCCGCGCCTGAGGGCTTGGCTTGGACCACCAGTGTCTTGACCTTGGAAGGCGACAGCTAACCACAAGGGCAGCCGCGAGCGCCCTCATATCCCTTGGCTCAGCTTCCTGTCCCGACTGACGTGAGGAATATCCGCCCAAAATCTGCAAGGAACCTGAACACGTGGATAGAGCCATAGAGCATGAGGTCTTGTTGGCGTTTTCTTCCCTCACTCCTATGAGGTCGTGTCGGCCACTTCTAGCCTAGGGTCACGCCACGGGCATGATGCATCATGACAAGGATGGGCCACGACCATCGCCAAGGCACGCCTCAGCCCACCACTTAGTCTCTCTCTACATGGGGCCAGTCCTTAGCATGCAATGGACTGTTGGCGGTCCTTAAATCCCATTTTAACTGCCAAATATCACGTAAAATGAACACCAAATATAGCGGTAGGGTTTATAAATGTGCTCAAAAGCATACACAGATTCCACGAGTTTGGTGATTGTTCAGGTCATGTCGGAATAACACAAGAAATGTGCTCAAAAGCATACAAAGAACACAGTAAAATAACACCCAACATGAGCCCAAGGAGGAGAAGGCCCATTTACCAGGCAAAATAGGGCCCAATCAGTTGGAAAACAAGGCCAAACCCAAAGCAAACTATCTCCAAATGGCATCAACCCCTACAGGCCCCATCTAAAAGCTCAAGGAAGACCACCCACCGAAGATGGGCTCGATTGGGCCTAGCTAGGGTGCAGCCACCCCTTGCTGACGCGCCTCGGGCCTAGTCATCTCAAGGTGGTGCCTTGAATGCCCTGGAGGACGGCGCGGTGGGGATTCTCGGAATATTCCATCTCAAACTATCATTTGGAAGCTACAAAAGGAGGAGGAGAGCCTCCCCCAAGACATAACACACCATGGAAGAGCAACATCACACTTGAGCTTCACTCCAAGGCTTAGGCCATAGCTACCTAGAGTTGAGTAGTTGGAAGAGATGTGAGGGAGAGTTCGGGGAAGTGCCGGACCTGTCGGTAGTCATCCCCCGCTTGTACCTCGACGAACACCTATACCTCAATGGATTCTTCTATTAAGTGAGTGTTTATGGTTCTTATGGCATTAAGTCTTTTGACTAGTTAAGCTTTACTCTTATTTGCTTGCGGGTTCGTCGTTCGTTCTCGTAGCGGATACTCTAGTAGAGGGCTCCTAATAGAGACGGATAACCCTATACGAGGCTAGAGTAGTAGTCGATAGCGTAGATGTGGTGTCTAGGCTAAATGCTATCTTCATTTGCCTCGTATATGTGGTGTCTAGGCTAAATGCTATCTTCATTTGCCTCGTATCCCACGGTTGAGGGGTAGGCGGCAGGTGGTGACAGCCCTGTCCATCCCTTGTAGTCCTCCACATTAAGGTTCGACGTAGAGCTACAGGCCGGTATCGCTTGGCAGACCAGGTGTATGCCAGTGCCCAAAGTGGGCAAATAGAAGTAGAGTTTATCTATCCTTGGACCCTAAAACCATAGAAATTTATCTCAACCCCAAATATGGCCATGCAGCCCGAGCCCGTCGGCCCAGCCCAAGGCCCGTTTTTTTGGCCCGGCACGGAGGCTAGCGGGCCCAGGCTGACCTGGCCCGGAGGAGCAGGCCGTGCCTGGGCCTTACCCCAGGCACGTGGGCCAGCATGGCATGGCTTGCTACAGTCGAGCTGGCCCGCTAGCGGCCCAGCCTGCCACCTCCCAGCCTCCCCGCGCCCCCCGTGCCCCGCTCCCGCATATATAAGCGGCTCGCCTCGTTCGCTCCGCCTCCGCTCTCCGGTCGCCTTGCCGCCTCGCCCTTCTCCCTCCCCCCCACTCTCTCTCCCTCCCTCAGTGGCCCTCCCTCTCCCTCCAACCATGCCAGCGACCCTCCTCGCTCCCACCATGGCGGCGCCCCTCCTCCCTCTCCCTCCAACCACGGTGGCGCAGCTTGACCACGGCGGCGAGCGTGGCCCATCTCGCTCGGCGGCACGCGTGGGGGCGTGGATCCACCCCCACCTCCTCCCCGGCGGTGGATCTGGCCCCGACCCCGTCCCCGGCGGCGAATCCGGCCCCCACCTCGTCCCCCATGGTAGATCCGGCCCCCACCTCGTCCCCGGCGGCGGATCCAGCCCCCACCTCGTCCCCGGCGGCAGATCCAGTCCCCACCTCGTCCCCAGCGGTGGATCCAGCCCCCACCTCATCCCCGGCGGTGGATCCGGCCCCCTGCTCATCCCCGACGGTGGATCCGGCATCCTCCTCCCCGGCGTCGGTGGATCTAGCGGCAGAGATCCGGTGGCGGCGCTTTCTCCTCCCACTGGCGGCGCCCTCTCTCCTCGGGCACGCGACGACTGTCCCAGCCTGCCCTTCCACACCTCTCTCTCTTAGTGGGCCTTGGGCTAGCATGGCCCGTTAGCCGTGGCATGCTTCTCGGGCCGGCCCGGCACGGAAATCGGCCCATAGGGCCATGCCTAGGCCGAAGGCCAGGCCCGTGGCCCTGTGAGGCACGGCCCGGGGGGCCCGGCGTGCCGTGTCGGCCCGACCCCTATCGGGCCGTGCTTTCACGGGCCTGTGCCGTGCCAGGCCAGGCTGGCCCGTTGGCCATCTATACTCAACCCTCACCAACTCTATCCTTGTGTTGTCCTTGGACGAGCTAGCTAGAAGAATACCTCCGTTTCGTGTGAAAAATACGATACCCTGAATACTTCCGGATAAAGTGTTATAATAGTAGTTCCGTGCGCTTGCGAAATATTTCTATATGCGTTAAGAAATATGAACATAGATGCTGAGAAGAAGACAATTCTGGGCATCACACAATGACACACCAGCTCTGACGGACAGCTCTAGGATCTACTAGAGGATGTCAGGGGCGGTTGAGGATTGTCGGCCAAGGCCAGCGGTGAGGGACGGGGCCCAACACCTCCACCAACTGGATACTTAGGACACGACACCCTACAAACCCCGTGAAACCTAGCCTGTCCAACTTTGAAGTCATCCAGACAAAGTTGTCTGCTGATTCCGAACCGATTTGTTTCCCAATCAGTTTTTTATCTATTTTGACGTCGAAAACTCGGAGAACGCATTTTGACTTAGTTTCCTACTGGGATAAGATGACCCCTTCTAAATAAACGAGAGGATCACGGCCGATTGAGGATCCCAACTTTCAATCGTCAAAAACCACATCTACTAACTCTCTTTACCCTCTTTTCCCATCTACATCTTCTCCTCGTTCTTCATCGGTGCTGCATGGCAGGAGGATCGACGACGACGAAGCTCTACAGCGGCCAGGCCGGCTAGGGCAGCCCATAGCCGCCGCACACCCCGATGGGTCCCTCCCGGACATGTGGGTTTTCGGGTTGCCAGAGACCTCGTCGGCGTCTCTTGCGTATTGCGCTCGCGGTGAGGCTCTTCCGGCGACATGTCTTTAAGTATCGCACTCATCGCTGGAGACATAAGGTCCAGGTGTGGACAAACCCTAGGCATTGGCACCTAAAATTTGACTAGACCCTACATCGAACGTTCTAGTTCCGTACCGATGTGGTGACCCAACTCGGCGTCAACACGGTGGTGCTGAGATACGTAGTGCTGGTTCTAGTAGTATCATCCACAAGCAAGGATGGAAGAGAGTAACAAATGTTAACATATTAACACTATTTTCAAGCATGTCAACACTATTTTCTATAAAGTTAGTAACTTAAAAAGTTTGATTTTTAAGGATGGGAAATGTGCAATTATTTTAATACGGATGGAGTACTCACCACTGATGCCGGCCTAACATAGTAAGTAACATATTAAGTAGCGGTGGTGCTGAGATACATAGTAGTAGTGCCGGTTCTACTCGTGTCATCCACATGCAAAGAAGGAACATATTTCAGCAGTCCGAACGGCGCCGATACGCAGGTTGCCACCAGCGTTCTTCTCTCAAGGAGGCTCTCGGCAGCGGCGCTTCAAACCGCAGAGCGCTAACGACTTGCCTGATGGATGGCCTCAGGCTCGGGTCACGTTGCGTGCACCAGAGACCGACGAGCAGCATGCGCTCCATCTCTTTGGGGTCAAACTCTGCGCCAGGTGGACGACGGTGTCATTAGGAAGAACCACCACGGGCCGCCGGCCACAGGCGACCTCAAGGAGGAGGACGCCGAAGCTATTGATGTCAGATTCCTTATTGAATATGCCGGTGACGGTGCACTCCGGGTCCATGAACCCCATGGTTCCGGCGAGCACCGTGGTGTGCGAGCCCCGGCCGTAGTCGACCAGCCTCGCCAGCCCGAAGTCGCCGAGCTTGGCGTTGAAGGAGGCGTCCAGCATCACGTTGCTGGGCATGATGTCCCTGTGCACCACGCACTGCTCCCACTCCTCGTGCAGGTACAGCAGGGCCGACCCGAGCCCCAGCACGATCTCGTGCCGGCGATGGAAGCAGAGCGTCGTCGCTGGCTCTGTACAGGTGTGTGTCGAGGCTGCCGTTGGGCATCAGCTCGTAGACGAGGAGCAGCTCGGCGCCGCCGTGGCACCAGCCGATGAGCTGCACCAGGTTGCGGTGCCACAGCCGGCTGATGATCCTCACCTCCGAGGCGCACTCCTTCCTCCCCTGCTTCGAGCCCTTCGATACCCTCTTGACGGCGACGTGAAGGTCCATGTCCTTGAAGAATCCTCGATACACGGACCCAAACCCACCTTCTCCAAGCTTCTACTTGTCCGAGAAGTTGTCGGTGGCAGTGGCGAGCTCGCCGTAGCGAAACCGCTTTGGCCCGGTCCCTTTCTCGAACTCGTCCTCCATCTCCAGCTCGTCGCCGCCCTCTTCCAGCTCCCGCTCCATCGTACATCTTACATGCATGCGGTAGCAGTATATACAGCCTCTGCCTGTATCCATATCGCAGGAATGAGAATATTGTTAGCATATATATTTGCTGAGAACTCAGTCTAGCTTTTGCATTTTGATACTTAAGTATCTTTTAAGCAGGACACCATAGTAACACTAATACAGTTATGCTATAGAATATAGATATGTTTTTGTAATTCAAGTGTATTTTGATGCACAAGTATATTTTAACCAGTACATAAACACATACTAACACTAATGCAGTAATGTTGTAGAGATGCTTTGGTAATTCAAGTTTTGTACCTTTTCTACTTGTTTTATGCTCAACAGCCTGACATTTTCATATTACCTGATTTGAAACTTCTGTACAGATTTGATGGTGCAGTTCCTGAGCCGCGAAAGGGAATTAGAAGTGGTCATGTGCCTGGGAGCAAATGTGTTCCTTTTCCTCAGGTGGAAATTCTCCACTGCTCCATACTGTGATCAGTTCATTTTTGCATCTGGATGTTTTACCGTGTTTACACTTTACAATGGATGGTAATTAATGGACACTTATCTGATAAATTTCATAGCCGGAGTTAATTTTCAGCATATGATACTTTGCACTTATTCCTCATTTTAACATCATATTTTTCTGCATCCGTCCTTTCATTTTAGTAAGGTGTAAATGTTGTTTTCTAGATTCATTAATTGTCAGCTCAAGTTGGTTGTATGCCAGTGTTATGTTATACTATGATTTGGTTGATTAGGTAGTTAGGATGTTGACATAGTCATGTTAAGGTCATTTAGGATCTCTAGCAGTAGATCTAGGGTTCGTTCCTTTGAATACGGGATGAACAGAGAAGAAAGAACGGAGAGATGAGGAGAGAGGTGTTGGTGTTTAACCTGAGCCCTCGAAGGGAGTCGTGGAGCTGGCCATCTCAGCTTCGGTGATGGAGGCAGCACACGGGCAGCGACGGGTGGAGTAGAGGTTGCACGGACGTCGATGCAGTGTAGACGGACGGCGTAGCAGTGACGACGGCGAGGGTCAGCGGAACTTCCCGTCGCTGGCTGCGCGCCCTCTTAGATCGGTCTAGGGTTTGTCGGTGGGGTTTGCGGCTCACGGCGAACCTCGTGCTTTGAGCCGCCGGCCCCCACCTCTTTATATAGCGCAGTGCGACGGGGGCCCACCAACCATGTAGGGTTGGGCGCCCCCGATCAGGGTGCGTGACCAAGGCCCAATAGGCCGTTGGGCTTATTGGTTGGGAGATCAATCTAACATTCTCCCCCTTGATCTCACTATTACTTTTATCTTTAAACTTTAAACTTCAATCCTTTTATCCTTACTCATTTCTTCACAGATGATGCATAGAGCATGTCTCATCGTCACGGTCAATCGCCGATAGATTTAACAGCTACAATGCACGTCTCTGATCTGAAATAGTTACTTTAACTTTTGGACCCTTTATAGTTCAGGAATCATAGGCTTTCCCTTAAACCCATGCCGGCTACATGTTCTCTGAATACGTTGGGTGGTAAGCCTTTTGTAAGCGGATCCGCGAGCATCTTTTCGGTACTTATATGCTCAAGACTTATCATTTGATCCCGGACTTTATTCTTCACAACATAATACTTTATGTCAATGTGTTTGGCAGCACCACTTGACCTATTGTTGTGAGCATACTGTACTGCTGGATTATTATCGCAGTATAACTTCAGTGGTCTATTGATGTCGTCAACCACCTTCAAACCGGGTATAAACTTCTTTAGCCAGTTCACCTGCCCCGTTGCCTCGTAACATGCTACAAACTCGGCATACATTGTGGACGATGTAGTGACGGTTTACTTTGAGCTTTTCCATGAAATAGCTCCCCCTGCGAGAGTAAACACATATCCAGACGTGGATTTTCTATTATCTCCCGCATAATCAGAATCTGAATATCCCACTATATGGAGTGAATCAGATCTTCTATACGTCATCATGAGGCTTTTCGTTCCTTGCAAATAACGCAAGACTTTCTTTACCAATTTCCAGTGTTCTATTCCAGGATTGCTCTGGAATCTGCCAAGTAACCCGGTAACAAATGCCAAGTCAGGGCGCGTACACACTTGAACATATTGCAAGCTTTCGACAGCTGAAGCATATGGAACCACTTTCATTTGATCGATCTCATATTGGTTCCTGGGGCATTGAAAATCCCCATATCTGTCGCCCTTGACTATAGGAGCAGGTGAGGGACTACATTTGTGCATACTGAATTTCTTTAAGACTTTTTCTATGTATGCCTTTTGTGATAGTCCTAATACCCCTTTACTTCTATCTCGGTGAATCTCGATCCCTAGAACGAACGAAGCTTCACCAAGATCTTTCATATCAAACTTTGAGGACAAAAACTTCTTTATTTCCAGTAGTAGACTGACATCACTACTAGCAAGTAAGATATCATCCACATACAGGACAAGGAAGATAAACTTCCTATTCTTAAACTTTGTGTAGACACAATTGTCCTCAACATTATCTTTAAACCCAAAATTCTTTATTGTCTGATCAAACTTCAAGTACCACTGTCTTGAAGCTTGTTTTAATCCATAAATGGATTTCTTTAGGCGGCATCCCAAACGTTCTTTTCCTTCCATGACAAAACCTTTCGGTTGTGCCATGTAAACATTTTCTTCTAAGTCTCCGTTGAGAAATGCCGTCTTTACATCCATCTGATGTAATTCCAAATCGTAATGTGCCACTAATGCCATTATGATTCTGAAGGAATCCTTACATGAGACTTGAGAAAAGGTCTCATTGTAATCAATCCCTTCTCTTTGTGTAAAGCCTTTTGCCACAAGTCGGGCTTTATATCTCTCTATATTCCCTTGAGAGTCAAGTTTTGTTTTGTAGACCCATTTACAGCCTACTGTTTTGGCTCCTTTAGGAATTATCTCCAAATCCCAAACTTTATTTGCATTCATTGATCTCATCTCATCTTCCATGGCCTCAAGCCACTTTGATGAATGATCACTTTTCATGGCTTCTTCAAATGAGGTGGGATCATCCTCCATTTGAAATTCTTCAGTGTTGTACACTTCATAATCAGCAGGAATAGCTGATTTTCTAACTCTTTGAGACCTTCTAGGGGCCTCCTCAATTGGCACATTTTCTATTTGAGGCTGTTGTTGCTCCCCCTCATGTGTGGCAATAGGTTCTATAGGATCCTGAGGCACAGGTTCCTCATCATCATTCATTGTTGCCATAGGCGGGATAACAACAGGTGCTGACACCACAGTGTCTTGTACTGTTGGTGCAGCAACAGCAGGTAGTGAGAAAAATAGCTCATGAATGATCGGAGTGGGTGCATACACCCGCTTCTCTTCAAGATCAATTTCTCGAGCTACTATGCTCCCCCTAATCATTTCATCCTCTAGAAAGACAACGTGTCTCGTTTCCACAAACTTTGTATGTCTGTTAGGACAGTAGAAACGAAAACCTTTTGACTTTTCTGGGTAGCCAATGAAATGGCAACTCACTATTTTGGGATCTAGCTTCCTAATATTTGGGTTAAAAACTTTAGCCTCAGCAGGGCTCCCCCACACACGCAAGTGGTTAAGTGAGGGTACTCTTCCTGTCCATAACTCATACGGTGTTTTGGGCACCGACTTACTTGGTACTCTATTGAGAATATAAATGGCGGTTTTTAACGCCTCCATCCACAGACTCATCGGTAAAGTGGAGTAACTTATCATACTACGCACCATATCCATCAGGGTACGGTTACGCCTTTCAGCTACTCCATTCTGCTGAGGTTTGCCCGGTGTTGAATACTGGGCGACTATACCATTCTCCTGTAAGAACCTTGCAAAAGGTCCAGGAACTTGTCCATATGGGGTATGCCGACCGTAGTACTCTCCCCCACGGTCAGACCTGACTATCTTAATCTTTAAATCATGCTGATTTTCAACTTCTGCTTTAAATATTTTGAATTTATCCAACGCTTCTGTTCTTTCTTTAATTGGATAAATATAGCCAAAGCAAGAGTAATCGTCTGTGAATGTTATGAATGAATCATAACCATCCATACTTTTCACAGGAAAATGACCACATATGTCTGTGTGAATAATCTGTAGAATTCCTGCGCTTCGTTTGGCATCTTTCTTAATTTTCTTTACATACTTTCCTTTTATGCAATCTCTACATTGTTCTAACTCTGAGAGCTCTAATGGAGGAAGAATATCATTCTTAACTAGTCTTTCTATTCCCCCCCTCGAAATATGGCCTAAACGACAGTGCCATAATTTTGACAACGCATCGTGAGCTCTCTTTCGTTTTCTGTTTCCATTATTCGATGAGGATACATTCTCATTCACATCACATACGGAATTCACATTTTCATGAAGTGATAACAAATAAAGCTCGTCTTGTCGGAAGGCAAGACCAACACATTTATTATTAAACAATATCTGATATTTGCCATTTTCAAAATGGCAATCATAACCATCATGGTCCAACTTTGATACACTAATCAAGTTTCTTTGCAAAGAAGGTACATAAAGAACATCTCTAAGAAAAAGTATGAAGCCATCTGGAAGCTCTAGAGGAAGATCTCCAACGGCCTCAACATCTGCTTGTACTCCATTTGCGACTTTAATGAAACTTTCGCTTCTTTGCAAAGTTCTCATCGAACGGAATCCCTGTAATGAATTAGCAACATGAATAGTTGCACCTGAATCAATCCACCAAGTAGATTTTGAAAACTTTACATACAAGGATTCATTTACGAACGTAATAATGTTCTCACCTTTATTCTTCATTATCATCTTTAGGAAATCGAGACAATTCTTCTTATAATGTCCCGTCTTTCTACAATGGAGACATTGGTCTTTTTCCACTGGGAACTGCTTGTTCTGAGACTGTTGCATGAGACCCTTTCTAGATGACTTGGAGGAAGAGCTGTTATTATAGTTCTTTTTCTTATCTTTTAGGTAGTTGACATTACCACCCTGTGAAACTTTTATCCTTTCCTCCTCCTGCACACACATAGCTATGAGCTTTTCTAAATCCTATTTTTCAGGCTGTATGTTGTAATTAACAACAAAGGTGTCAAATTCTTTGGGCAAGGAAGCAAAAATCAAATGAATAAGAAACTCATCCTTGAGTGCCAAATCCATTGGTTTGAGCTTAGATGCCAGATTGCTCATTCTCAGTATGTGCTCTCTAATGCCATTGCCGCCACCAGAGTACCTTTCTGTAACCAGCTGCTTGATCAGCTGGGTTGCATATGTCTTTGAAGAGCCAGTGAACTGACTCTTTATTCTTTCTAGGTACTCTGTGACCGTGTCACAGTCTGGAATTGAGCCCACAATAGCAGGCTCAATCGTGTTCTTTATCACTGCCAAACACTTCTTGTTGGCAGTGACCCATTTCCTATGCTCAAGGTCATAGGACATCTTTACGGGAGCAAAATCCCGCTCTCTGTTCTGCCATGCAGCATCAGTCTCATCTGTCTCCCTCACCGGTGCCACAGGTTCTCTGGGACACGGTGTGGTGACAACCCAGTCCACCTCAGCGAGGATAAAAGCCAGGTCTATCTTTTTCTTCCACTCAATATAGTTATCACCTTTTAGAGTGGGGATCTCTTTGATACAACTCATCAAGTTGTATCCTCCTGAAAACACAATTCAAATAGTGTGAGAACAGAAATAACAACAATAATTGCATGCCTTAGTTTAACGTTGGTCAAAATTAAAACATACAATTATTTTATACATTAAATCTACATCACCGTTGGGCAGAAATAGAAATAATGCATAATCATTAAAATTATAATATTATAATATTGCTATTAACAACGTTGGTCAGAAAATAACAATATCATAATCAACTCATATTTATCTCTTGGCTCTTAAAATCAAATTCTCCCGTTGGTTCGAATTTAATTAAAAGTCCATAATTACTTTAAATACGCAGCGGAAACATTTAAATATGCCCATAATTATTTTTCCAGAAACTCTTAAATATTGCACTGTTCTCTTAACAAAATTGTCGTTGGACAAAAATTGCACAAAGATTTGCATCAACTTCCAATTGAAATTCATCAAATATATATATTTCTGGAAAAAGAAAAAGAAAACATGAGCTGTTTCTATTCATTAGGCCATTTCGGCCCAGCCAGCACACGCGCGGCCCAGCAGCGCGCAGCCACAGCGCGGCCCACGGCCTGCTTGGCGGCACGCGCGCGCTCTCTCTCCGCACCCAGGCCGCAACCTGGGCCTGGGCCACGAAACCGTTCGCCCGCCTGGGCCCAAAGCCGGTCCGGCGAACCCTGATCGCTAGATCGGATCGGACGGCTGTCCGGCCGTTTTGCCCGAACAAAACCCCCCGCCGGTCGCCTCTCCCTGAACCCTAGCTGCATTTCCTCTTTCTCCTCTCCTCTCCCACGGCGACGCTAGTGAAGACGAAGGGAGTGCGCGGCCACCTCGTCACCGGAGAAGAAGAGAGGACGACACCGGTGCCAAGCCCCTCGCCGGTGCGCGCGCTCGCCCATGGCAGAGTGCGCCGCCGTCGAGCGGCTTTGGACCGCTGCCCTGAGCCACGGCCGAGCTGGGCCTCTGTCCGCGCGCCAACCATGGCGGCGGTGATCACCACCCGCACGGTGGTAGCTTTCCGCGCGACGGCGGTGTCGGGAGGACCGGGTAGGTTCCCCTCTTCCCCTTCTTTCCCCTTTCGGTTTCTTTGATTCGGATTTTGGGCCCGATTTGCCGATTAGGGTTAGGGTTAGGGTTGGGATGGTCACTGTTTCCTTCTTCCCCCGATTTGAAATCGGTTTTTTCTTTCCTTTTCCCGAGCTATCTAGAGTTAGGGTTAGGTGTCGAAGCTATTCACTGTCCCGATCCGATTTGGATCGGCCATTCTATTCTTTTCGCCAAACCCTGATCTGTTCTTTAGGGTTAGCGTTTGAGTTATTTCTGTCCGGATTGAAATCCGTCTTTCTTTTGTCTCTCTTCGCGCCGCGCACCAGAGGTACAGCGGAGCCGGCCATGGCGGCCGGAAGGAAAAAGTGTTTGATTTCTTCTCGGGTAACTTTTCTTGTCTTTTCCCGAACCCGATCTACGACTAGGAAGGCGTCTGATACCATTGTTAAGGTCATTTAGGATCTCTAGCAGTAGATCTAGGGTTCGTTCCTTTGAATACGGGATGAACAGAGAAGAAAGAACGGAGAGATGAGGAGAGAGGTGTTGGTGTTTAACCTGAGCCCTCGGAGGGAGTCGTGGAGCTGGCCATCTCAACTTCGGTGATGGAGGCAGCACACGGGCAGCGACGGGTGGAGTAGAGGTTGCACGGACGTCGATGCAGTGCAGACGGACGGCGTAGCAGTGACGACGGCGAGGGTCAGCGGAGCTTCCCGTCGCTGGCTGCGCGCCCTCTTAGATCGGTCTAGGGTTTGTCGGTGGGGTTTGCGGCTCACGGCGAACCTCGTGCTTTAAGCCGCCGGCCCCCACCTCTTTATATAGCGCAGTGCGACGGGGGCCCACCAACCATGTAGGGTTGGGCGCCCCGATCAGGGCGCGTGACCAAGGCCCAATAGGCCATTGGGCTTATTGGTTGGGAGATCAATCTAACAAGTCAGAGATCGTGTTGTTGGTAGATGCATTTGCATTGAAGGCTACTCTTCCTTATACTGATACTTCATCTACCACAATAGGACGGAGAATTGGATGTTCTTTGTGTGCTTGCACTTTCTTTGTACCTGGGCTATGCTCTGTCACTCTGGAACTTGGATGGGTGTTTCAGCTAGAAATTCATATATCATAATCCCTTTTCTCTCCATCCGAGTGTTGGCAAAGATGTTTTTGTATCTCTGGAAGTATTATTTATGTTATTGCTTATTTTTACATGACTTTCTTCAGGTGCTTGACAGTTCACAAAAGCTGTTACCTCCAGATGAACTCCGTAAACGATTTGAGCAAGAAGGTAATATTTCATCCATATAGGTTGCAAGTACCTAATTCATGCTCGATGGTAGCATCCAGTAGCCTGGTCTTATCATATTTTATTGGGTGTTTCCTCCCAGTTGTGAAAATATTAAACTCCATATCCAGCATAGCTGCCGCGCCCTTAGAAGCCCTCTTGCTACTGTTGATGTACAGTTGTCCATTGCTATTGTGCTGCGTGTCTTTGCGTAATTGTGAGTTAGTGAAGTTTGCACAACATTTGTTGTATGCTGATTACTGGCAGTAGTGGATGGTGGTGTCCATTTTTATGGTACCTAACATAGAACTGCACTAGCCAAGTTTTAACATTAGCAGTATCTATAATTTTTCTAGTGTGATTCATTATCAGGAATCTCTCTTGATCAACCCCTTGTGACCTCTTGCGGCACTGGCGTGACAGCATGTGTATTAGCCTTGGTAAGATTACCTGGGACTTGCGCCTGGTATTTACTTTACAAAATAGCAGTGCTTCTGTAACCATTGCTCTCATTTTAGGGCCTTCATCACCTTGGCAAAACTGACGTCGCGATATACGATGGATCATGGACCGAATGGGGCGCCCACTCCGACACTCCAGTTGCAACTGCTGTTTAGGCTCATGTGTTCTTCATAGAGGAATCAAGGTTGTATTTTCCTTCTGTAATCCTATGGAGAAAGGCGATGTTAAAGTTGGAAGAACTGAAGAGGTTGATCGGAGAAATGCTATGTTAAGGTTGGAAACTGAAGAGGTCGGTTGGGTGTATGGCTGGTGTGAATCGAAGCCTTTTGGCCTTCACTGTAAATGCTGAAACAGAAGAATTGTTACATATACTGAATTATAAGATAACTTCCCTTGGTCTCTTCTCTTGGTGGAATACTAATAATAATAATGAAGTTTAGAAGAAACAAAAATAACTGCCCTCAATGTTGGTTTCTGGTATTTGTGAGCTAACTATACTTAACATAATGTACATATCTACTTTACATATTCAAAATCGTCGGGGTGCAGAAGCACAGATCTTTGGTCATTTGAGCAGGGTAGATGTCTCTGTCGTGCTTGACCGAGTGGTGCCGGTGCCCGTGCTGCTGCTGCCGCCGCCGCCTGTCGTAACGGAAGATGTGTAGTATAAAGCATCAGGCGGCGGCTTGTAGGTTGCCACCGGCATCCTCGCCAGCAGGCTTGGCAGCGGTGCCTCCAGCCGCAGCACGTTGACGGCCTGACTGATGGACGGCCTCAGGCTCCGGTCAGGGTGCGCGCACCAGAGTCCGACCACCATCACCGTCTCCATCTGCCGGGCGTCAAACTCACCCTTCAGCTGCGTGTCGGCGGCGTCGAGGATGGCTCGTCTGTCGTACCATTTCCAAAGCCACTGCACGACGTGGATCACGTCTTATTCGCCGTGGCGACGCACCAGGGGCCGCTGGCCGCAGGCGATCTCTAGAAGGACGACGCCAAAGCTGTAGACGTCCGACTCGGCGTTGGCCCTGCCGGTGATCATGCACCCCGGGTCCATGTACCCCATTGTGCCGGCGAGCACCGTGGTGTGCGAGCCCCGGCCGTGGTCGACCAGCCTCGCCAGCCCGAAGTCGCCGAGCTTGGCGTGGAAGCAGGCGTCCAGCATCACGTTGCTGGGCTTGATGTCCCTGTGCACCACGCACTGCTCCCACTCCTCGTGCAGGTACATCAGCGCCGACCCCAGCCCCAGCACGATCTCGTGCCGGACTGGCCATGGAAGCAGAGCGTCGCCGCTGGTTCTGTACAGGTGTGTGTCGAGGCTGCCGTTGGGCATGAGCTCGTAGACGAGGAGCAGCTCGCCGCCGCCGTGGCACCAGCCGATGAGCTGCAATAGGTTGCGGTGCCTCAGCCGGCTGATGATCCTGACCTCCGTGGCGTACTCCTTCCTCCCCGGCTTCGAGCCCTTGGATACCCTCTTGACGGCGACGTGAAGGTCCATGTCCTTGAGGAATCCTCTATACACGGACCCAAACCCACCTTCTCCAAGCTTCTGCATGTCCGAGAAGTTGTCGGTGGCAGTGGCGAGCTCGCCGTAGCGAAACCGCTTTGGCCCGGTCCCTTTCTCGAACTCGTCCTCCATCTCCAGCTCGTCGCCGCCCTCTTCCAGCTCCCGCTCCATCCTCTGCCAGGCGCGCTTTCGCCGTTGGTGCAGGAGGAACCAGATTGACAAGCATAGAACTAT